>NC_042973.1:3482776-3552616 GCF_901001165.1 Salmo trutta
CTCATTTACATAAGTATTCACACCCCTGAGTCAATACTTTGTAGAAGCACTTTTGGCAGCGATTACAGCTGTGAGTCTTTCTGGGTAAGTCTCTAAGAGCTTTCCACACCTGGATTGTATAACATTTGCCCACTATTCTTCTCTAAATTCTTCAACTGTAACTCAGGAACAGTCACTGTCTTCTTGGTAAGCAACTCCAGTGTAGATTTGGCCTTGTGTTTTAGGTTATTGTCCTGCTGAAAGGTGAATTCATCTCCCAATGTCTGGTGGAAAACAGACTGAACCATTAAACTCTGTTTTAAAGTCACCATTGGCCTCATGGTGAAATCCCTGAGCGGTTTCCTTCCTCTCCGGCAACTGAGTTAGGAAGGACGGCTGTATCTTTGTAGTGACTGGGTGTATCGATACACCATCCAAGGTGTAATTAATAACTTCACCATGCTCAAAGGCATATACAATGTCTGCTTTTAATTTTTACCCATCTACCAATAGGTGCCCTTCTTTGTGAGGCATTGGAAAACCTCTCTGGTCTTTGTGGTTGAATTTATGTTTGAAGTTCACTGCTGGACTGAAGGACCTTACAGATACTTGTATGTGTGGGGTACAGAGATGAGGAAGTCATTCATAAATCATGTTAAACACTATTATTGAACAGAGGGTGAGTCAATGCAACTTATTATGACTTGTTAAGTACCGTAATTTCCGGACTATTAAGCGCACCTGAATATAAGCCGCACGCACTGAATTAAAAAATATATATATTATTTTGAACATAAATAAGCCGCACATGTCTATAAGCCGCAGGTGCCTACCGGTACATTGAAACCAATGAACTTTACACAGGCTTTAACGAAACACGGCTTGTAACAAAAATAAAAAAATAGCAGTAAGCTTTAGTTGTCTTTTTGCACTGAGTCAATTCCTCACGCTGCTGTTTCCAACGTCTTATCATCGACTCATTAAGACCAAGCTCCCGTGCAGCAGCTCTATTTCCTTTTCCAACAGCCAGATTAATCGCCTTCAACTTGAAAGCTGCATCATATGCATTTCTCCGTATCTTTGCCATGATGAGGGTGACAAAATGACTACCGTAATCAGAATGATGGGAAGTTTGAGAGCGCTCGATTTAATCTAAACAGTAAACAAAAAAGTTGCTTGACCTTAACCCGTCCGGCAATTTCATTGGTCTAATGAAAGCTTCATGCCGCCAAAAAACTGAGCACGTCACAGAATGTGTTTTTTGGAGAAAAAAAAAATTGAAAGCGGGAAAAATCCATATATTAGCCGCGTCATTGTTTAAGCCGCGAGGTTCAAAGGCTGGGAAAAAAGTTGCGGCTTATAGTCCGGAATTTACGGTAAATTTTTTACACCCGAACTTATTTAGGTTAATAATATAACAAAAGAGTTTGTATACTTGACACGAGACATTTCAGATTTTCATTTTTTTATGATTTATAAACATAATTCCACTTTGACATTATGGGGTTTTGTGTGTAGTGACTTTAAGTGGTAATTTAATCCATTGTAAAGTCAGACTGTAACACAACATGGAAATAGACAAGGGGTGTGAAAACTTTCTGAAGGTTCTGCAGCGGATATTTTAACGCCTGAAACCTGTCGGCTCTTTCAAACGTTCGTGAGTGTAATGTTTACTGTTTCATTTCACAACTTTTTTTTTTTTTTATGATGATATTGTTTTGTTGTCTTCTCACGTTTGTTTACTGTTTCATTTCTTTGGCAAATGTAAACATGTTTCCAATGGCAATGAGAGAGAGCGAGAGAGAAAGAATAACAAGAAGATGCATTGCCACATGAGAGACAGAAGACGACAGGAATACATCCATTAAACTTTCTCTTCAGAGTCTGGGCCAGGTCACAATCACAACTGGTGATGGAAAAGGACTATATTTGATTGATTGATTTACATTTACGTCATTTTTTTGAATGTCATTTAGCAGACGCTCTTATCCAGAGCGACTTACAAATTGGTGATTGATTGATTGATTGATTTAGCAACACACACGATCCTGATGGCTGATCCTACTAAACACGGATACATACATTTCATAATACAACAGAATATGTAGGCTAAAAGACATTTATAATACCCGAGGGTAATGGGAAGCGGTGATTGGTAGACAGACCTGAGGCTGTGCGAGGCACCTCCCCTTGGATAGAGATGTTGCTCTGTGGTTGGTTCATAGCTGCAGGGTTGTCTACATGGAAACCCATCCTGTAATCAACCTGCAGGAGAGGAGAGGAGGATTGGTGTGTGTGTGTGTGTGTGTGTGTGTGTTGGGCGATACTACGATAGCATCCTCTATCAGCGATGGTTTAGCCTATTGACTGGCGTCCCGCAGTACAGAGCAGAGTCACACAGCGAGACAGCAGGGCAGAGGGGGCGCCGGGACTCTATACACGGGCGGGGGGGGGGGGGGGGGTAGAAGCTGTTAAGGAGCCTTTTGGACCTAGACTTGGTGCTCCGGTACCACTTGCCGTGTGGTAGCAGAGAGAACAGTCTATGACTAGGGTGACTGGAGTCTCTGACAATTGTATGGGCTTTCCTCTGACACTGCCTGGTATAGAGGTCCTGGACGGCAGGAAGCTTGGCCCCAGTGATGTACTGGGCCAGTCGCACTACCCTCTGTAGCGCCTTACGGTCAGAGGCCGAGCAGTTGCCATACCAGGCGGCGATGCACCCGGTCAGGATGCTCTTGATGGTGCAGCTGTAGAACCTTTTGACGATCTAGGGACCCATGCCAAATCTTTTCAGACTCCTGAGGGGGAATAGGTTTTGTCGTCGCCACTTCACGACTGTCTTGGTGTGTTTGGACCATGATAGATCGTTGGTGATGTGGACACCAAGGAACTTGAAAATCTCGACCCGCTCCACTTCAGCCCCGTCAATGTTAAAAACGGGACCTGTTTGGCTGTCCACTTTTCTGTAGTCCACCATCAGCTAGCTAGCGAGCTATGCTTAACTTGAACTACTGTTATCCACAGTTAACATATCACTTAGTTGTCAATCAAATGTATTTGGCATCAATCAAAAAATGCGCTGGCAGGCAAGTTCCCATTCAGATGACTAAAAAGGTGGGTTGGGACAAGCAGGCGAGTTGCAGAAGGACGATGATAATAATTCCCCATCGTTTATCAATTTTGATGGCCAACTAGCTAACTAAAGTTTGAGAGAGTTTATGTAATGTTCTTTTGTTAGATATTAGCTCATCTCGCTCGCGTTAGTTGTTGATTTTGTTGTGCACAGGCAACGGAGGGAGAGATATCCTACACACACACACACACACCTAGGTAGGTGTGTGTGTGTGTGTGTGTGTGTGTGTGTGTGTGTGTGTGTGTGTGTGTGTGTGTGTGTACCTTGTCCTTGGAGCGCCAGGTAAAGTGCAGGCTGCTGGTCTCGCTGGGTACAGGCAGGATGAAGGAGAGAGCATAGTGGTTCACCACGTCATCCCTCACATAGTACAGCTCTGCATCTAGACCTGCAACACACACACACACACACACTTGGTCTCTCACACACCTGTTCAAAATCAAATCCTTATTGGTCACATACACGTGGTTAGCAGATGTTAATGCGAGTGTAGCGAAATGCTTGTGCTTCTAGTTGCGACAGTGATGTAATATCTAACAAGTAATCTAACAGTTCCATATATAAATATATGAGACTATAGGAGAGAATCCAATACAATAACATAGTTACAAAAACAAAACATCCTCAATGAAATGAGAGAAAGTGAGTCATAATGCTATGCTATGCTATGCTATGCTACGCTATGGTATGCTATGGTATGCTATGCTATGGTATGCTATGGTATGCTATGGTATGCTATGGTATGCTATGGTATGCTATGGTATGCTATGCTATGGTATGGTATGCTCCTCAGCTCTGAACCCAGCATAGATTCACAAAGAGCCCTCATACCTTCCCTGCAATATGCCTCCAGTTTATGACTCATCCAGAGACCGAACAACGAGCAGAATATAAGCATGCTCGAAAATTGGGGAATCTCCATTGAAAGTGCATTTTAGTCCATGACTCAAATTAGACCTAATCTGTGTCCAGGAAACTGGCATTTAGGTCCAACGCCACATCAAATATAGAATAACATTCCATTCTAGGTCTCCTTCCCATCACTGGCTTACAAGCTAACAGCTGTTAGAAGTTGGGGAGCTCTTTAGGGCACAAATCAAAACACATCAAAAACACTCAAGTGAGGCAACCCTTGAAATATGACAGCAATTTCCTATCCAGGAGAAATTTGGGTTAGTGAAGGCTTACGTGGGAAATTGCGAAATGCTATCCATAAAATACACAGATCCTGAGGAATCTCTATATTAAAAGATTAATATATATATATATATATATATATATATATATAAAAAATATATAAAAAACAATAAATGAATAAGGGTTAGCTTCTATAACTAATGAAGCATTACTCGTCAGTTTCATTGTACGGGTTAGCAGTTTGGAGATCGGAGGGAGAGGTCTACCACTAGTAGACTGAACACAGTCTTGTAGAGAAAGTCCACCAGTAGACTGTAGTTCTGACTGCAGCATGGACTCCCCTTTGACTATAATCGTGCTGCATTAAACTCAGGAGGACATGTTGTCAGACATGGACCTTCTCTGTTACATAGTCATTAGAACACGTAGAAAGTTCTAGAACAAAAAGCATCCCCAGACCATGTCCGTGTTGTCTGTTGTGCATAAAACAAGTTCTCTCTCTGTGTACAGCGCTTCCCAAAACACAGCCTGGGTTGTCACAGATACCACTGTTGGCACTAGCAACAATGCACAAAACATGTATTTCGATGTACTAAACCAAAACTATCATGAAAGTTATGAAAGTTGCCAATCGCAATAGTCAAGAGGAGAAAAGGCCTAGGAGGAGAGATGACTAGAAATGATTCGGTTGACCGTTTTATGTGTGGATTAATTGTCAGAGTAGAGGACCTTGTGCATTTCAAGTAAAATAACAACTCAATGTTTATTTCGCAGGACAAATTAGCTTGCAACAGCAAGCTAGCTAAATAGGACAAATTAGCTAGCTAGCTAAATTGCCATAAAAGGTTTAATGCTTTTCGACCTGTCCCCAAATTAATGTAATTGGTTCAGAGTTTGTTTGGATATTTTAACCTGCGTGTCGTGATCGCGTTTGGTGTGGGGGGGATAAAATAAATTCATGCACGATGGCGCACTGATAAAGGAATTTATATGTTTAAAGTAATGACTAAAGTATTCCACCCTGAAATCATATAATTGTATGAAATGTGTTAAGAGTCATAATTCCATAATATGTGTGACTAGACTATTGTGTTACTATGTAGTAATGTGAGAGTTGAGACAACAAAGGACAACAGGAAAAAGGCTCCTTCCAAGACCTCTCTAATCTAGGGAGGGGAGGAACGGCAAGAAACTGCCAAGGCTGGTAGAAAAGTGATAAAACTGCGTGTGTGTGTGTGTGTGTGTGTGTGGGTGTGTGTGTGTGTCGGTGGGGGTGAGAGTTATAAAATGACTGTGTTGGCATTTTTTACTTCAGAGCTCTCGTGAATAAAGAACCAACCTTTTGCAGAAATCTGGGACTTTGCCTAATTCTTATTCCCCCTAGCTTTACAGCCTAGGGGGAATTGGTCAAAGCTATAGTGATTGTTATCATCATTGGGACTGAGAATTCTCGTGACACGCACGCGAGCAGCCGGTTTGGGTTCCGTATTACCGCCACTGACCTCGTTCGTCTTTCAGTCACCCGCGTGGGTATAACCAATGAGGAGATGGGAGAGGCAGGACTTGCAGTGCGATCTGCGTCAGAAATAGAAAGGAGTTCTATTTTAGCCCTTGGCAACGCAGACTCTCGTTGGCGCCCGCGAGCAGTGTGGGTGGAATAATTGAATAATATAGATTTCAAAATTTATTTTGCAACGCTCGCGCACGCGACACAAGCAATGTGGTCAGCCTGTAACACTACTAGGGCTGTCGCCAAAGCCAAAAAACCTCGGCTGACCGAAAGTAATCTGTTCTTTCAAACAATCGATTGGACAACATTTTTAAAGATCAAGATAACCATTAGTTAAAAAATTTTAAAAAATGACTGAACAATCCTCCTCCCGCTCCTACTGGCACAGATTCTACCATTGGCGTATTATTATTTGACCATGCTGGTCATTTATGAACATTTGAACATCTTGGCCATGTTCTGTTATAATCTCCACCCGGCACAGCCAGAAGAGGACTGGCCACCCCTCATAGCCTGGTTCCTCTCTAGGTTTCTTCCTAGGTTCTGGCCTTTCTAGGGAGTTTTTCCTAGCCACCGTGCTTCTACACCTGCATTGCTTGCTGTTTGGGAGTTTTAGGCTGGGTTTCTGTACAGCACTTTGAGATATCAGCTGATGTAAGAAGGGCTATATAAATACATTTGATTTGATACTCACATGAAGTGGCCGGTAATAGGCTACACCTTTTCTCAAGTGGAATGCCAATTTTATCTTACCATTTCTACCGATCTGCGTGTCAGTTATGGTGTTCATATTCCACATTTTCGTGGAACAGTTTAATTTAAATTTATAATAAATGTCTTCGTATCTCGGAACTCTTATTGTGTAATGCAGTGTTTGGTTTTTGCCACACATAAATGGGACCCAGTGTCATCCCAAAAAGTTGACTCCAGTTTGCCCCCCCAAAAAAAGCACCTGGAAGGATTTGATCATCAAGACTCTGGGAAGTTCTCTGGACGTCATGGGTCAGGAATGTAGAGTGCCAACATTTCACTCGCATTTGTGAATAAAGAGTCAAGTATGATCACATGTTTTATAAAATAAATTCTGCAGTAGCAGATTTCTAAGTATTTCTGCCATTTTGTTTCATAGCTGGTAAATAAAAAATTTAAAA
Source organism: Salmo trutta (assembly GCF_901001165.1). NCBI lineage: Eukaryota > Metazoa > Chordata > Actinopteri > Salmoniformes > Salmonidae > Salmo > Salmo trutta. The sequence goes on from NC_042973.1 coordinate 3,489,684, forward strand.
AATCACACAAAAAGTCAAAGAACTACGAATCCTATAGCATATCCCACCTCGCACTGCAACACTGCCTGGCTGGGCCCGTGCGGCGCACATGAAGAGCTGAGAGAAAGATTCATTTTTTTTTTTAGAAGCATAAAAAGTTGGTCTAATTTACTTGAAACTAAAGTCTACTGAAGTGAGACTTTGTCCTTGTGTTTCTTGAATATTTACATCGTTTTTCAAAGTTTGAGTTTACACTGCTCGGGAAAACTCTGCTATTAGCTGTGTTACCTCCCCCACCTTAAAGGGGCAGGTGAAAATGTTGGTCTCTCATCTGTGATATTTTGGATAAAAGACTCTGAAATAAAATTAAATATATAACACATTACTTCTTAATAGGAATACATTTATTGTTATAGAAACATTAGAAAGCAAATGTACAAAAAAATTGAATTTTAGGCCCTGTTCATTCCGGAATCAACACATCGGCAGTGATTACAGCTGTGAGTCTTTCTGGGTAAGTCTCTAAGAGCTTTCCGCACATGGATTCTGCAACATTTGCCGATTCATGGATTGTGTATGTGTGCCATTCAGAGGGTGAATGGGCAAGACAAAATATATAAGTGCCTTTGAACGGGGTATGGTATTAGGTGCCAGGGGCACCGGTTTGAAGGTGTCAAGGACTGCAACATTTCTGGGTTTTTCACACCCAACAGTTTCCTGTGTGTATCCATAATGTTCCACCACCCAAAGGACATCCAGCCAACTGGACACAACTGTGGGAAGCATTGGAGTCAACATGGACCAGTATCCCTGTGGAACGCTTTCGACACCTTGTAGAGTCCATGACACGACGAATTGAGGCTGTTCTGATGGGAAAAAGGGGGGTGCAACTCAATATTTGGAAGGTGTACCGAATGTTTTGTACCTCGACGAATTGAGGCTGTTCTGAGGGGAAAAGGCGGGGGTTACAAATATCTTTGAGTAGATGAGACGTTGAGCTTCACCACCCATGTAGAAAACCTTGTCAAGAAACTCCAGCTGCATCTTGGGTTTTATTACCGGCAGAAAAGAGTTGATTCAGTGTACTTTCCTCTCTGTATTGGACTATGGTGATACTATTTCACATGCGCCCAATACAACAGGTGTAGACCTTTACAGTGAAATGCTGAATACAACAGGTGTAGTAGACCTCACAGTGAAATGCTGAATACAACAGGTGTAGTAGACCTCACAGTGAAATGCTGAATACAACAGGTGTAGTAGACCTCACAGTGAAATGCTGAATACAACAGGTGTAGTAGACCTCACAGTGAAATGCTGAATACAACAGGTGTAGTAGACCGTACAGTGAAATGCTGAATACAACAGGTGTAGTAGACCTCACAGTGAAATGCTGAATACAACAGGTGTAGTAGACCTCACAGTGAAATGCTGAATACAACAGGTGTAGTAGACCGTACAGTGAAATGCTGAATACAACAGGTGTAGTAGACCGTACAGTGAAATGCTGAATACAACAGGTGTAGTAGACCGTACAGTGAAATGCTGAATACAACAGGTGTAGTAGACCGTACAGTGAAATGCTGAATACAACAGGTGTAGTAGACCTCACAGTGAAATGCTGAATACAACAGGTGTAGTAGACCTTACAGTGAAATGCTGAATACAACAGGTGTAGTAGACCTTACAGTGAAATGCTGAATACAACAGGTGTAGTAGACCGTACAGTGAAATGCTGAATACAACAGGTGTAGTAGACCGTACAGTGAAATGCTGAATACAACAGGTGTAGTAGACCTCACAGTGAAATGCTGAATACAACAGGTGTAGTAGACCGTACAGTGAAATGCTGAATACAACAGGTGTAGTAGACCGTACAGTGAAATGCTGAATACAACAGGTGTAGTAGACCGTACAGTGAAATGCTGAATACAACAGGTGTAGTAGACCGTACAGTGAAATGCTGAATACAACAGGTGTAGTAGACCTTACAGTGAAATGCTGAATACAACAGGTGTAGTAGACCTTACAGTGAAATGCTGAATACAACAGGTGTAGTAGACCTTTACAGTGAAATGCTGAATACAACAGGTGTAGTAGACCTTACAGTGAAATGCTGAATACAACAGGTGTAGTAGACCTTACAGTGAAATGCTGAATACAACAGGTGTAGTAGACCTTACAGTGAAATGCTGAATACAACAGGTGTAGTAGACCTTACAGTGAAATGCTGAATACAACAGGTGTAGTAGACCTCACAGTGAAATGCTGAATACAACAGGTGTAGTAGACCTTTACAGTGAAATGCTGAATACAACAGGTGTAGTAGACCTCACAGTGAAATGCTGAATACAACAGGTGTAGTAGACCTTACAGTGAAATGCTGAATACAACAGGTGTAGTAGACCTCACAGTGAAATGCTGAATACAACAGGTGTAGTAGACCTCACAGTGAAATGCTGAATACAACAGGTGTAGTATACCTTACAGTGAAATGCTGAATACAACAGGTGTAGTAGACCTTACAGTGAAATGCTGAATACAACAGGTGTAGTAGACCTCACAGTGAAATGCTGAATACAACAGGTGTAGTAGACCTCACAGTGAAATGCTGAGTACAACAGGTGTAGTAGACCTCACAGTGAAATGCTGAATACAACAGGTGTAGTAGACCTCACAGTGAAATGCTGAATACAACAGGTGTAGTAGACCTTACAGTGAAATGCTGAATACAACAGGTGTAGTAGACCTCACAGTGAAATGCTGAATACAACAGGTGTAGTAGACCTCACAGTGAAATGCTGAATACAACAGGTGTAGTATACCTTACAGTGAAATGCTGAATACAACAGGTGTAGTAGACCTTACAGTGAAATGCTGAATACAACAGGTGTAGTAGACCTCACAGTGAAATGCTGAATACAACAGGTGTAGTAGACCTCACAGTGAAATGCTGAATACAACAGGTGTAGTAGACCTTACAGTGAAATGCTGAATACAACAGGTGTAGTAGACCTCACAGTGAAATGCTGAATACAACAGGTGTAGTAGACCGTACAGTGAAATGCTGAATACAACAGGTGTAGTAGACCTCACAGTGAAATGCTGAATACAACAGGTGTAGTAGACCGTACAGTGAAATGCTGAATACAACAGGTGTAGTAGACCGTACAGTGAAATGCTGAATACAACAGGTGTAGTAGACCGTACAGTGAAATGCTGAATACAACAGGTGTAGTAGACCGTACAGTGAAATGCTGAATACAACAGGTGTAGTAGACCTTACAGTGAAATGCTGAATACAACAGGTGTAGTAGACCTTACAGTGAAATGCTGAATACAACAGGTGTAGTAGACCTTACAGTGAAATGCTGAATACAACAGGTGTAGTAGACCTTACAGTGAAATGCTGAATACAACAGGTGTAGTAGACCTTACAGTGAAATGCTGAATACAACAGGTGTAGTAGACCTTACAGTGAAATGCTGAATACAACAGGTGTAGTAGACCTTACAGTGAAATGCTGAATACAACAGGTGTAGTAGACCTCACAGTGAAATGCTGAATACAACAGGTGTAGTAGACCTTTACAGTGAAATGCTGAATACAACAGGTGTAGTAGACCTCACAGTGAAATGCTGAATACAACAGGTGTAGTAGACCTTACAGTGAAATGCTGAATACAACAGGTGTAGTAGACCTCACAGTGAAATGCTGAATACAACAGGTGTAGTAGACCTCACAGTGAAATGCTGAATACAACAGGTGTAGTATACCTTACAGTGAAATGCTGAATACAACAGGTGTAGTAGACCTTACAGTGAAATGCTGAATACAACAGGTGTAGTAGACCTCACAGTGAAATGCTGAATACAACAGGTGTAGTAGACCTCACAGTGAAATGCTGAGTACAACAGGTGTAGTAGACCTCACAGTGAAATGCTGAATACAACAGGTGTAGTAGACCTCACAGTGAAATGCTGAATACAACAGGTGTAGTAGACCTTACAGTGAAATGCTGAATACAACAGGTGTAGTAGACCTTACAGTGAAATGCTGAATACAACAGGTGTAGTAGACCTCACAGTGAAATGCTGAATACAACAGGTGTAGTAGACCTCACAGTGAAATGCTGAATACAACAGGTGTAGTATACCTTACAGTGAAATGCTGAATACAACAGGTGTAGTAGACCTCACAGTGAAATGCTGAATACAACAGGTGTAGTAGACCTCACAGTGAAATGCTGAATACAACAGGTGTAGTAGACCTTACAGTGAAATGCTGAATACAACAGGTGTAGTAGACCTTACAGTGAAATGCTGAATACAACAGGTGTAGTAGACCTTATAGTGAAATGCTGAATACAACAGGTGTAACCTTTACAGTGAAACTTATGAGCCCCTAACACTTACATTTACTTAACTGCAACGTTGGTTAAGTAAAAAATAACAGCAACAAATAATTAAAGAGCAGCAGTAAAATAACAATAGTGAGGCTATATACAGGGTGTTACGGCACAGAGTCAATGTGGAGGCTATATACAGGGTGTTACGGTACAGAGTCAATGTGGAGGCTATATACAGGGTGTTACGGCACAGAGTCAATGTGGAGGCTATATACAGGGTATTACGGTACAGAGTCAATGTGGAGGCTATATACAGGGGGTACCGGTACAGAGTCAATGTGGAGGCTATATACAGGGTATTACGGTACAGAGTCGATGTGGAGGCTATATACAGGGTATTACGGTACAGAGTCAATGTGGAGGCTATATACAGGGGGTACCGGTACAGAGTCAATGTGGAGGCTATATACAGGGGGTACCGGTACAGAGTCAATGTGGAGGCTATATACAGGGGGTACCGGTACAGAGTCAATGTGGAGGCTATATACAGGGTGTTACGGTACAGAGTCAATGTGGAGGCTATATACAGGGTGTTACGGTACAGAGTCAATATTGGAGGCTATACACAGGGTGTTACGGTACAGAGTCAATGTGGAGGCTATATACAGGGTGTTACGGTACAGAGTCAATGTGGAGGCTATATACAGGGTGTTACGGTACAGAGTCAATGTGGAGGCTATATACAGGGTGTTACGGTACAGAGTCAATGTGGAGGCTATATACAGGGTGTTACGGTACAGAGTCAATGTGGAGGCTATATACAGGGGTTACCGGTACAGAGTCAATGTGCAGGGGCACCGGTTAGTCGAGGTAATTGAGGTAATATGGACATGTAGGTAGATTTAAAGTTACTATAGAGTTAGAAGCTTTTTTTCCAGTCTCTGTTCCAGCTTTGATCCACCTGTACCGACCTTGCCTTCTGGATGATAGCGGGGGGAACAGGCAGTGGTTTTTTCACCCTTCCTGTGACATCGGGTGCTGTAGATGTCCTGGAGGGCAGGCAGTGTGACCCCGGTAATGCTTTGGGCAGACCACACCACCCTCTAGAGAATCTTTCTGTGGGGACGGACCATTTCATATTGTCAGTGATGTGTACGCCGAGGAACTTGAAGCTTTCCACCTTCTCCACTTCGGTCCTATTGATGTGGATAGGGAGGCGTGCTCCCTCTGCTGTTTCCTGAAGTACATGATCAGCTCCTTTGTTTTGTTGACGTTGAGGGAGAGGTTATTTTCCTGAAACCACACTCCGAGGGCCCTCACCTCCTCCCTGTAGGCCGTCTCGTCATTAATGGTAATCAGGCCCACTACTGTGGTGTCGTCTGCAAACTTGATGATTGAGTTGGAGGTGCGTGGCCACGCTGTCGTGGGTGAACAGGGAGTACAGGAGGGGGCTGAGAACACACCCTTGTGGGGCCCCAGTGTTGAGGATCAGCGAAGTGGAGCTGTTGTTTCCTACCTTCACCACCAGGGGGCGGCCCGTCAGGAAGTCCAGGACCCAGTTTCACAGGGCGTGGTTGAGACCAAGGGCCAGGAGCTTAATGATGAGCTTGAAGGGTACTATGGTATTAAAGGCTGAGCTGTAGTCAATGAACAGCATTCTTACATAGGTATTCCTCTTGTCCAGATGGGGATAGGGGCAGTGTGCAGTGTGATGGCATCGTCTGTGGACCTGTAGGGTCCGTTTTATGCTAAGATTCCCGAAAATTTGAACCCGATCATGTAAAAATGTCCTTTCATTACCCAGCCCCTGGTATTGGAATTCCCTCTCAAGCCAACCTACAGGACATGGTGGTTTGAATACATTTTTTATTTCAACTTTAAAACTTTTTTTAAACTAGGCAAATCAGTTAAGAACAAATTCTTATTTACAATGACGGCCTAACCCGGCTAAACCCTCCCCTAACACGGACGACGCTGAGCCAATTGTGAGCCGCCGTATGGGGACTCCCAAACACGGCCGGTTGTGATACAGCCACGGAATCGAACCAGGGTCTGTAGTGACGCCTCTAGCACTGAGATACAGTGCCTTAGACCTGTTGTTTTACTACAGCCCCCCAACACCCAGTTTGTCTGCTGTTGTATTTGTACTGTTGCCAGTGTCTGCTTTAATTTGTTTGTTTGTTTGTTTGTTTGTTTATCTCTGTCCCCGTACCAACAGGAGGCCTCTTGCCAGGCCGTCAGTGGTTCTTAATTGACTAGCCTGGTTAAATATAGGATAAATAATACACAATCAAATAAAAATCCACCTACCAGCAATTCAGTGGGTTTTAGTATGGGCCTATGGGGGATGAGTTAGAGTCTATGGGTGTGTAAAACATATGCTGTGTGTGTGTGTGTGTGTGGGTGGAGAGGTCAAGGATGCTGAACTGTGGAGACCAGTTCTCTGACCCCCACGACTCTAAAGAGAGAGAGAGAGAGAAAGGGAAACAAATGGGGAAAGAAAGGAGAGATGAAAATCAGAGCAAGAAGAGGGGATGTGCAGCACAGTGTGTTGTGTGTGTGTTTAAATGGCGGTATGTGAAGAAGCTTGCCAGTCCATCATGTTAGTGTGACTCAGGGGGGGGGGGGGGGGGGGGGGGGGAGAATGATTTAGTCTCCATACTAGTTGTAACAACAACCAGTTGGTCTCTAAAAGACATATGGTCCAGGAGGCTGACTGAAATACGTGGCTTCCTTTTCAAAACCACAATCCAATGCTTCCGTATTGCTTCCTTTGTGTATAGGAAAGGAAAAGCCTTCCGAGGAGGGGGAGGAAGAGGGGGGAGGAAGAGCGGGAAAGGAGAGATGGGGAGGAAGAGGGGGGAGAGATGGGGAGGATGAGGGGGGAGAAAGAGCGGGGAAGGAGAGATGGGGAGGAAGACAGGGGGCAAGATGGGGAGGAAGAGGGGGGGAGAAGGGGGGAGAGATGCGGAGGAAGAGGGGGGGAGAGATGCGGAGGAAGAGGGGGGAGAAAGGTGGAGGGTGGGTTGTCTTTACGATGCTTAAGTTCACAACCCTTTCATGGTTCAACTGCTCTCACTGTTCAGATCAGGAGGCGGAGACAGCGTCCCAAATGGCATGCTATTCCCTGTATAGTGCACTACTTTAGACCAGAGCCCTATTCCCTGTATAGTGCCCTACTTTAGAATAGGGTGCCATAGGGCTCTGGTCTAAAGTAGTGCACTATATAGGGAATAGGGTGCCATAGGGCTCTGGTCTAAAGTAGTGTACTATATAGGGAATAGGGTGCCATGGTAGTGGGAGAATTCACCCGTAACACCCTGTATATAGCCTCCACATTGTCTCTGTACCGGTACCCCCTGTATATAGCCTCCACATTGACTCTGTACCATAATACCCTGTATATAGCCTCCACATTGACTCTGTACCGGTACACCCTGTATATAGCCTCCCCATTGACTCTGTACCGTAACACCCTGTATATAGCCTCCACATTGACTCTGTACCGTAACACCCTGTATATAGCCTCCACATTGACTCTGTACCGGTACCCCCTGTATATAGCCTCCACATTGACTCTGTACCATAATACCCTGTATATAGCCTCCACATTGACTCTGTACCGGTACACCCTGTATATAGCCTCCCCATTGACTCTGTACCGTAACACCCTGTATATAGCCTCCACATTGACTCTGTACCGTAACACCCTGTATATAGCCTCCACATTGACTCTGTACCGGTACCCCCTGTATATAGCCTCCACATTGACTCTGTACCGGTACCCCCTGTATATAGCCTCCACATTGACTCTGTACCGGTACCCCCTGTATATAGCCTCCACATTGACTCTGTACCGGTACCCCCTGTATATAGCCTCCACATCGACTCGGTACCGTAACACCCTGTGTATAGGGAGAACAAGTCCCTGGTAGTGGGAGAATTCCTCAGAGTAATGTTTGGATCTCTCCAACTCTCAAAACAACAGCTCTACATTGATTAGGTTCCTCCTTTCACATTCTACCTCTCTCCTTCACGCACTGCTTTACCCTCCAACCTCTCTCCTTCACGCACTGCCTTACCCTTCAACCTGCCGTAGCCCCTTCACCCTTCAACCTGCCGTAGCCCCTTCAACCTGCCGTAGCCCCTTCAACCTGCCGTAGCCCCTTCAACCTGCCGTAGCCCCTTCAACCTGCCGTAGCCCCTTCAACCTGCCGTAGCCCCTTCAACCTGCCGTAGCCCCTTCAACCTGCCGTAGCCCCTTCAACCTGCCGTAGCCCCTTCAACCTGCCGTAGCCCCTTCAACCTGCCGTAGCCCCTTCAACCTGCCGTAGCCCCTTCAACCTGCCGTAGCCCCTTCAACCTGCCGTAGCCCCTTGACCCTTCAACCTGCCGTAGCCCCTTCAACCTGCAGTAGCCCCTTCAACCTGCAGTAGCCCCTTCAACCTGCAGTAGCCCCTTCAACCTGCAGTAGCCCCTTCAACCTGCAGTAGCCCCTTCAACCTGCCGTAGCCCTGATACTTGATATTTAACTGTATAGATATTTTCCCATCACTGCTATTTTCCTGATGGGCTCTGGTCTAAAGTAGTGCACTATACAGGGAATAGGGCTCTGGTCTAAAGTAGTGCACTATATAGGGAATAGGGCTCTGGTCTAAAGTAGTGCACTATATAGGGAATAGGGCTCTGGTCTAAAGTAGTGCACTATATAGGGAATAGGGCTCTGGTCTATAGTAGTGCACTATATAGGGAATAGGGCTCTGGTCCCTATATAGTGCACTACTTTAGACCAGAGCCCTATGGCACCCTATTCCCTAAGGTTGGGAATTGCAAGGGACTTCACAATACAATATTATGGCAATACTTACGTGGCTATCTGGTATGTTTTGCGATTCAATACTGTGATTTTATCGAGATTCGATGTTCATCATATGTCTACTGCAGAGAGACAAGAGACCCCTACACCCATACTGCTACCCCCAGCCCCTATCCCTACCCCTAGCCCCCTATCCCTACCCCTAGCCTCCTATCCCTACTCACAGCCCCCTATCCCTACCCCTAGCCCCCTATCCCTACCCCCAGCCCCCTATCCCTACCCCCAGCCCCCTATCCCTACCCCCCTATCCCTACTCCCAGCCCCCTATTTAGACATTGTAAAATTATACCTTGGATGAATATATTCCTTTAAAAACCATAAGACCCACTAATAATGTAATTATCTGATCTAAATAGTTGAACCTGTTTTTTATTTTTTTTACAATCAATATCGAACAGGGGTTCAAGATCTGAAAACAACCTTTTTTTTTTTTTTTTAAATAAAAAGAAATGACCAGAAGCATGCATAATGCACATTCACTCATTAACAATCTCTCAAGCAAAAGCCCACGTGATTAGCCGGCTAATCTTTATATTCCAAGTTTAGCCAACTTGGCTCCATTTGCTCAGCTAACAAGGTAGAACAGTTGAATAGTTATGAACACACTCTGTCTAATCTCCAGCTGTTTGAACAGCGTGCTAGCCTGTCCACTTTGTTCACATGTTGAAATTAAGAAGCCTAGCTTATTTGTCAGAATGAGAATAAAGGTTGCCAATTTCTTATATAAAATTGTGTTTTATGCTTATTGCACATTACGAAAACAGATTAAAACAGATTAGATTAGCTGGTGTAGGTCCCGTGTGGCTCAGTTGGTAGAGCATGGTGTTTGCAATGCCAGGGTTGTGGGTTCGATTCCCACAGGGGACCAGTACGGGAAGAACATTTTTTTAATGAAATGTATGCATTCACTACTGTAAGTAGCTGGATAAGAGCGTCTGCTAAATGACTAAAATGTAAATGATATGTATAACAATCTTTGGCTAAAATTGCTATTAGCGGTACGTAGTACAGCAGCAATGCCACGCACGAAAAAATTAGCCCTCTTTATCCTAAATAAATGTTCTTTGATACTCCCATTTTAGTAATGTTTGACAATTAAAAACTGTATCATTAGAAAGGTAATCGCTGCCAAAAGGTGCTTCAACACAAAGCACTGAGTAAAGGGTCTGAATACTTATGTCAATTAGATATTTCGGTGTTATTTTTTTTTTAATATAAATAAAATTTGCAAACAATTCTAAAAACCTGTTTTTTGCTTTGTCATTATGGGGTATTGTGTGTATATTGATGAGGGGGGGGGTAAAAAAATAATAATAATTAAATTTTAGAATAAGTTTGTAATGTAACAACATGTGGAAAAAGTAGAAGGGTCTGAATACTTTCAGAATGTACTGTATGTAAACAAAGTCTGAGCTGCTGGGCAGGCCTGTCTCACTGTCTGTTCCATTGCTCTCTAGCCAATCACAGCAGCAATTCATCCCGTGGCAGTGGGCAGATGGGACATAGTCAAATCAACCCTCAGATAGGTCCTGATGAACTCGTCCACAAATCTCACAAAACTGTGTTTCGGACCATACTGACTTTATGTCGAAAATTAACCCATCTGCACTTTCTAGTCAATTTTGGCACTGGAATAAGTTGTTTGACTAATATCAATATGACATATGCCGTTTTCAAAACAGAGAAGTTGAGTCGTTCCGTTTGAGTCGTCCTTTAAATACACCAGACTGTATAGAGTATGTATATTCAACAGCCACTGGAAAGCAGTAATTTGAGAAAGACATCATCATCATGAACTTGGCATCCAACCAGCCGCCACACTATAAACAGGATATGAGCTGCCTACGCAGCCAGCCACGACACTATAAACAGGATATGAGCTGCCTACGCAGCCAGCCACGACACTATAAACAGGATATGAGCTGCCTACGCAGCCAGCCACCACACTATAAACAGGATATGAGCTGCCTACGCAGCCAGCCACCACACTATAAACAGGATATGAGCTGCCTACGCAGCCAGCCACGACAATATAAACAGGATATGAGCTGCCTACACAGCCAGCCACGACACTATAAACAGGATATGAGCTGCCTACCCAGCCAGCCACGACACTATAAACAGGATATGAGCTGTCTACGCAGCCAGCCGCCACACTATAAACAGGATATGAGCTGCCTACGCAGCCAGCCACCACACTATAAACAGGATATGAGCTGCCTACGCAGCCAGCCGCCACACTATAAACAGGATATGAGCTGCCTACGCAGCCAGCCACCACACTATAAACAGGATATGAGCTGTCTACGCAGCCAGCCACGACACTATAAACAGGATATGAGCTGTCTACGCAGCCAGCCGCAACACTATAAACAGGATATGAACTGCCTACGCAGCCAGCCGCCACACTATAAACAGGATATGAGCTGTCTACGCAGCCAGCCGCAACACTATAAACAGGATATGAGCTGTCTACGCAGCCAGCCGCCACACTATAAACAGGATATGAGCTGCCTACGCAGCCAGCCACGACACTATAAACAGGATATGAGCTGCCTACGCAGCCAGCCACGACAATATAAACAGGATATGAGCTGCCTACGCAGCCAGCCGCCACACTATAAACAGGATATGAGCTGCCTACGCAGCCAGCCACGACAATATAAACAGGATATGAGCTGCCTACGCAGCCAGCCGCAACACTATAAACAGGATACGAGCTGCCTACGCAGCCAGCCGCCACACTATAAACAGGATATGAGCTGCCTACGCAGCCAGCCGCCACACTATAAACAGGATATGAGCTGCCTACGCAGCCAGCCGCCACACTATAAACAGGACCTAGGAAATAGAGATTGACCGATTCATCGGAATGGCCGATTAATTAGTTAATTATTAGTTAATTAATTAATTATTACAAGTTGTCATAAGAATCGGTATTTTTGGCCACCGATTAGCCGATTATTATTATTTTTTGACCTTTAACTAGGCAAGTCAGATTAAGAACACATTCTTATTTCCAATGACGGCCTAGGAACGGGGGTTAACTGCCTTGTTCACGGGGGATTCGTTTTTGCAACCTTCGGTTACTCGTCCAACGCTCTAACCACCTGCCTTACATTGCACTCCACGAGAAGCCAGGCTGACTACCTGTTACGCGAGGGCAGCAAGAAGCCAAGGTAAGTTGCTAGCTAGCATTAAACTTCTCATAAAAAACTATCAATCTTAACATAATCACTAGTTAACTACACATGGTTGATGATATTACTAGTTTATCTAACGTGTCCTGCGTTGCATATAATCGATGCGGTGCCTGTTCATTTCTCATTGAATCACATCCTACTTCGACAAACGGGTGATGATTTAACAAGCGCATTTGCGAAAAAAGCACTGTTGTTGCACCAATGTACCTAACCATAAACATCAATGCCTTTCTTTAAAATTCAATACACAAGTATATATTTTTAAACCTGCATATTTAGTTAATATTGCCTGCTGACATGAAATTGTGTCACATCTCTAGCGTTCATTGCACGCAGAGTCAGGGTATATGCAACAGTTTGGGCCCGCCTGGCTCATTGCGAACTAATTTGCCAGAATTTTACGTAATTATGAAATAACATTGAAGGTTGTGCAATGTAACAGGAATATTTAGACTTAGGGATGCCACCCGTTAGATAAAATACGAAACGGTTCCGTATTTCACTGAAAGAAAAAAAAACGTTTGTTTTCGAGATGATAGTTTCCGGATTCGACCATATTAATGACCTAAGGCTCGTATTTCTGTGTGTTTATTATATTATAATTAAGTCTATGATTTGATAGCGCAGTCTGACTGAGCGGTGGTAGGCAGCAGCAGGCTCGTAAGCATTCATTCAAACAGCCCTTTAGTGCGTTTTGCCAGCAGCTCTTCGCCGTGCTTCAAGCATTGAGCTGTTTATGACTTCAACCTGGGTGGGTATAATTTGTGGAACGTTCCAACAGGAATCTATTCCAAAAACTTCGTAAATAACAAGGTTTCCAAAAAACAATGCATACAAAGTTGTATAGCGGCAGAATAAGATACCGGGTAGGGAGTGGTCTATTTCATTGCGTTTTCCACTCATCACGTTTATTCTGAAAAATGTCTGTCCTCACATGTCTGTTTGCCTATGGACAAACATTAACAATAAGCTACGTGGTGAGTTGATGCCTATTCGGCAGCTAGTTAGCTAGGTTTGGATGCGTTGCTACTTTGTATGTTGGTTGGCAACCTTTTACTTTACGTTTTTTGGAACAGATTCCTGTTGGAACGTTCCACCCCTTCAAACCTATCAACTCCCAAGATTAGGCTGGTGTAACCGATGTGAAATGGCTAGCTAGTTAGCGGGGTGCGCGCTAATAGCGTTTCAAATGTCACTCGCTCTGAGACTTGGAGTGGTTGTTCCCCTTGCTCTACATGGGTAACGCTGCTTCGAGGGTGGCTGTTGTCGATGTGTTCCTGGTTCAAGCCCAGGTAGGAGCGAGGAGAGGGACGGAAGCTATACTGTTACACTGGCAATACTAAAGTGCCTATAAGAACATCCAATAGTCAAAAGGTATATGAAATACAAATCGTATAGAGAGAAATATTCCTATAATTCCTATAATAACTATAACCTAAAACTTCTTACCTGGGAATATTGAAGACTCATGTTAAAAGGAACCACCAGTTTTCATATGTTCTCATGTTCTGAGCAAGGAACTTAAACGTTAGCTTTCTTACATGGCACATATTGCACTTTTACTTTCTTCTCCAACACTTTGTTTTTGCATTATTTACACCAAATTGAACATGTTTCATTATTTATTTAAGGCTAAATTGATTTTATTGATGTATTAAGTTAAAATAAGTGTTCATTCAGTTAAGAACAAATTATTATAGCCCAACGCTCTAACCAGGGTTGTCGAAGAGAGAAGGTTTCATAGGGACAGGGCTGTCGAAGAGAGAAGGTTTCATAGGGACAGGGCTGTCGAAGAGAGAAGGTTTCATAGGGACAGGGCTGTCGAAGAGAGAAGGTTTCATAGGGACAGGGCTGTCGAAGAGAGAAGGTTTCATAGGGACAGGGCTGTCGAAGAGAGAAGGTTTCATAGGGACAGGGCTGTCGAAGAGAGAAGGTTTCATAGGGACAGGGCTGTCGAAGAGAGAAGGTTTCATAGGGACAGGGCTGTCGAAGAGAGAAGGTTTCATAGGGACAGGGCTGTCGAAGAGAGAAGGTTTCATAGGGACAGGGCTGTCGAAGAGAGAAGGTTTCATAGGTTGAAGAGAGAAGGTTTTATAGGGACAGGGTTGTTGAAGAGAGAAGGTTTTATAGGGACAGGGTTGTTGAAGAGAGAAGGTTTCATAGGGACAGGGCTGTTGAAGAGAGAAGGTTTCATAGGGACAGGGCTGTTGAGAGGTTTCATAGGGACAGGGCTGTTGAGAGGTTTCATAGGGACAGGGCTGTTGAGAGGTTTCATAGGGACAGGGCTGTTGAGAGGTTTCATAGGGACAGGGCTGTTGAGAGGTTTTCATAGGGACAGGGCTGTTGAGAGGTTTCATAGGGACAGGGCTGTTGAGAGGTTTCATAGGGACAGGGTTGTTGAAGAGAAGAGGTTTCATAGGGACAGGGCTGTTGAAGAGAGAAGGTTTCATAGGTTGAAGAGAGAAGGTTTCATAGGGACAGGGTTGTTGAAGAGAGAAGGTTTCATAGGGACAGGGTTGTTGAAGAGAGAAGGTTTCATAGGGACAGGGCTGTTGAAGAGAGAAGGTTTCATAGGGACAGGGCTGTTGAAGAGAGAAGGTTTCATAGGGACAGGGCTGTTGAAGAGAGAAGGTTTCATAGGGACAGGGCTGTTGAAGAGAGAAGGTTTCATAGGGACAGGGCTGTTGAAGAGAGAAGATTTCATAGGGACAGGGTTGTTGAAGAGAGAAGATTTCATAGGGACAGGGCTGTTGAAGAGAGAAGGTTTCAGGGTTGTTGTTGTTTGAAACAGACCTAAAGGAAGGTAAATGTTAGAATGTGCAGGGACATGACTATACACATTCCTCCCCTCTCCCCCCCTCTCCTGTCCCCCTCCTCCCCTGTCCCCCCCTCTCCTGGCCTCTCCCGCCCCCCCCCCCCTCCACCCCTGTCCCCCCCTCTCCTGTCCTCTCCCACCCCCCCTCCTGTCCCCCCCTCTCCTGTCACCCCACCCCGCCCCCTCCTCCTCTCCTGTCCCCCCCTGTCCTGTCCTCTCCCGCCCCCCCTCCGCCCCTGTCCCCCCCTCTCCCACCCCCCCTCCTGTCCCCCCCCCACCCCCCCTCCTCCCCTGTCCTCCCCTCTCCTGTCCATCCGTCGTCGTCGTCGCCCCCCCCCCTCCCCCCGTAGTCTCCTAAACATGTTAGGTCAGACAAAAATTAGACATGGTAAGAAATTGTAAACACTCGTCCTCCTCATGTAGTAAGTTTCTGTCCATCAGACACTGCCTGGTTACAAGTCCAAACGACATACCAGACCAGATGAGACGACTGACACATCTCTGCTTTATCATTCATCTTACAGCAACATTTCAAAACAGATGAGAGAGAGAGAATCATCCACACCGTTTTGCCTTGTTTTCCTTCCTGTCTGTTACGGAACTACGACTAGTGTGAAACGGATTATGATCAGTATCCGAGAAACGTGCCTGAACTGAAAACCGCAGGATAAGTGAAAGCAATACGGCGGTTCCCAATCTCCAGGTCTCGATCACATCAAAACAGAGAGAACAGAAATAGAGTAGAGATATTCAGATGCTACCTTGGGCAGGAACTTCTATAAGCAGGGCATGAACGTGTGGAGTGTTGAATTGCAGTCTAGTCTAGATATATAGGAAACAAACAAAGCAGTTTGTCGACTTTCATCCAGTGAGCCGTTTAAGAAGTTGTTATGGCTCTTGGTTGAACCCTCTAGAGGAATGTCTGAGTCACACTTGGCTGAGAATATACAACGGTGATACTGGTATTGAGTCAAAGCCGGGCCTATCTGGTTTAAAGTGAATGTTAAAAAGGACCAGAATGCTGCCTTTTCTAAATCTGGCTGCTTGGGGATATACCATCTTGTTCAAGTGGGGGTGTTCAGCACAGACCACCACCTTGTCTAAAGTAGGGGTGTTTTATTGGAACTCATTAACATATCTCACAAATAAAAATTCCACCTCTCAAGACTTCTGGACCTGCTCCTCTCTGTCCTAGTGAGGAACCCCCCCTCTCTCTGTCCTAGTGAGGAACCCCCTCCCTCCTCCTCTCTGTCATTACGGGGTACTGTGACGTCATTACGGGGTACTGTGACGTCATTACGGGGTACTGTGATGTCATTACGGGGTACTGTGTGTAGATTGAGGGGGAAAAAAAACATTTAATCAATTTTAGGATAAGACTGCAATGTAACAAAAATGTGGAAAAAGTCAAGGGCTTTGAATACTTTCTGAATGCACTGAATATACGGTATACTGCCCAAAACTCGGGGCAAATAACAACGGTTGCCTTGAAAAGGGGAGAATGAGCTTTCTGAAAATGACAGAAGTATTACTGTACTCCAAAATATTCAACAAATGGCATTTATTTCTCTCATCGAAAAAAAGCAACTGCAACTGCAACTCGCAAGGACAGATGAGTGAATAACAGTAACATAGCTTCTCATGTGACCAATGCAAAAAATAGCTTAGGCCTACATGAAAGTAAGAGAGAGAGAGAGAGAGGGAGAGAGTAAACATTATTGTTTCTAGACAAGTTGAGGTTAGTTCCAAGTGAAAAGTCCTGGCTTCAGTTCAAAAGATTGACTAGTGACTGAAGATACTTGAAGAAAGACCACCTGGGAGCTGTCTGGGGAGATCAGATCAGACTGCACAACTAAAAGATGGCAATTCTACCAATGACAGGACTGCATGAAATATACTGCATATCATTAGACAGACCTGTACACCATTAGACAGACCTGCACGTGACTACAGACCTGCACGTGACTACAGACCTGCACCGACTACAGACCTGCACCTGACTACAGACCTGCACCTGACTACAGACCTGCACCTGACTACAGACCTGCACCTGACTACAGACCTGCACCTGACTACAGACCTGCACCTGACTACAGACCTGCACCTGACTACAGACCTGCACCTGACTACAGACCTGCACCTGACTACAGACCTGCACCTGACTACAGACCTGCACCTGACTACAGAAATGTACATGACTACAGACCTGTACATGACTACAGACCTGTACATGACTACAGACCTGTACATGACTACAGACCTGTACATGACTACAGACCTGTATATGACTACAGACCTGTATGTCACATTAAAATGTCCATTAGTCTCATGTGGAATTCTCGACCCGTCAGACCTGCAATAGACATCTCCTTGTTGTCGTCACAGTTTTATTCAGGAAAAATAGGTTTGTTGACAAGTCTTTTTCGTCAGTTATTGGTTAAAGAAATGAACCTTGATCCAAATTAACCCTGATCCAAATTAACCCTGGTCCAAAGCAATTTATGGTACATTAGCATGTGTTTGGGGTAGTGGTTAGAGCGTTGGACTAGTAACCGGAAGGTTGCAAGATCGAATCCCTGAGCTGACATGGTACAAATCTGTCTTTCTGCCCCTGAACAAGGCAGTTAACCCACTGTTCCCTAGTAGGCTGTCATTGTAAATAAGAATTTGTTCTTAACTGACTTGCCTAGTTAAATAAAGGTTAAATATAGTTTGTTTTTTATAAATGTGTGTAAAGATACCTGATCGACCAACATAAAGAGCCTTCAGAAAGTATTCGTCCCTTGACTTATTCCACACTTTGTGTTACCGCATGAACTCAAAATTGATTAAAATCACTTCTCTCTCTCTCTCACCCATCTGCACATAACACCACCCCCCCCAAAAAACATGTTCTTTGACATTTCTTCAAATGTATTGAAAATGTAAATCACCTCCTTGAGTCAATACATGTTAGAATCACCTTTGGCAGCGTTTACAGCTGTGTCTTTCTGAGTAAGTCTAAATCCACAGCTGGATTGTACAATATAAGCACATTATTATTTTCTTTAAATAAAATCTTCAAGCTCTGTCATGTTGGTCGTTGATCATTGCAAGACAGCCATTTTTCAAGTCTTGCCATAGATTTTCAAGCGGATTAAACTGTAACTTGGCCACTCAGAAACATTCAATGTCATCTTGGTAAGCAACTCCAGTGTAGATTTGACCTTGTGTTTTAGGTTATTGACCTGCTGAAAGGTGAATTTGTCTTTGAGTATTGGAAAGCAGCCTGAACCAGGTTTTCCAATAGGATTTTGTCTGTGTTTACCTCTATACCATGATGCAGCCACCACCACCATACATGAAAATACAGAGAGTATTACTCATTGATATGTCGTGCTGTATTTGCCCTAAACTTAACACGTTGTATTCAGGACATAAAAGTTAATTTATTACGCATATTAGTCCTGTACCACTATTTTATATGATTTTAAAGTAAGAAGAATATAATTGAACTTAGCTGAATAAAATAGAAGGGATATTTTTCCTCGTTCTGGTGCAATGCGCATATGAAGTGGCTACGCTGAGCGTAAAAAGTGATAATTTGAAGCAGGTCCTAAACGCTACATTTAGTTTCTTGGCAACTTTAGTTGCGAACGATACAAACCTTAGATCACAATATGTATGGGCTGTATGACGAGATTATAGGCTATTGATGATTGGAGAAAGTTAGCAAAGGTTACACACGCTGTTCTCTCATCAAGTGATCATGTTTTCACCCATCAGAATATTCTCAATTTAATCTCATCTTTTACTAATATGTATAATGACTTTGGATTTAGAAATGGCGCATTACCAAAATGGGCAGGGCGAAGAATACATAAAGTAATAAAGTAATCCTTCTAACCCCCCCCCCCCCTAAAAGATTTAGATGCACTATTGTAAAGTGGTTGTTCCACTGGATATCATAAGGTGAATGCACCAATTTGTAAGTCGCTCTGGATAAGAGCGTCTGCTAAATGACGTAAATGTAAATACATGGTCATCTGTATGCACTTGAATCGCAAAAGGAGGCAACTCGCTTTTTCCCGCCGGTCCGTTTCGTAGGCTACGTCGGATTTATACAGCAGCTGTGTTTAATACGAGCAGCTGAGAAATAAAAACAACGCTTACGTCACTCCAAACCATCACCCGCTGTTTGAGGAGCATGTTCTCGCTGCACGACAGGTGATATTCCCGCCTAAACTCTGAATGCCCTGGGCTCTCCTACCCTGTTCCTGTATCTACCCAGTACTCTGTATGGTCTCTTCTACCCTGTTCCTATCCAGTACTCTGTATGGGCTCTCCTACCCTGTTCCTGTATCTACCCAGTACTCTGTATGGGCTCTCCTACCCTGTTCCTGTTCCTACCCAGTACTCTGTATGGTCTCTCCTACCCTGTTCCTACAACTACCCAGTACTCTGTATGGTCTCTCCTACCCTGTTCCTGTATCTATCCAGTACTCTGTATGGGCTCTCCTACCCTGTTCCTACAGCTACCCAGTACTCTGTATGGGCTCTCCTACCCTGTTCCTACAGCTACCCAGTACTCTGTATGGTCTCTCCTACCCTGTTCCTGTTCCTACCCAGTACTCTGTATGGTCTCTCCTACCCTGTTCCTACAACTACCCAGTACTCTGTATGGTCTCTCCTACCCTGTTCCTGTATCTACCCAGTACTCTGTATGGACTCTCCTACCCTGTTCCTATCCAGTACTCTGTATGGTCTCTCCTACCCTGTTCCTGTATCTACCCAGTACTCTGTATGGTCTCTTCTACCCTGTTCCTACCCAGTACTCTGTATGGTCTCTCCTACCCTGTTCCTGTATCTACCCAGTACTCTGTATGGGCTCTCCTACCCTGTTCCTACAGCTACCCAGTACTCTGTATGGTCCCTCCTACCCTGTTCCTACAGCTACCCAGTACGCTGTATGGTCCCTCCTACCCTGTTCCTACAGCTACCCAGTACTCTGTATGGTCCCTCCTACCCTGTTCCTACAGCTACCCAGTACTCTGTATGGTCTCTCCTACCCTGTTCCTGTATCTACCCAGTACTCTGTATGGGCTCTCCTACCCTGTTCCTGTATCTACCCAGTACTTTGTATGGTCTCTCCTACCCTGTTCCTGCAGCTACCCAGTACTCTGTATGGGCGCTCCTACCCTGTTCCTGCAGCTACCCAGTACTCTGTATGGTCTCTCCTACCCTGTTCCTGCAGCTACCCAGTACTCTGTATGGGCTCTGCTACCCTGTTCCTGTTGCTACCCAGTACTCTGTATCGGCTCTCCTACCCTGTTCCTACAGCTATCCAGTGCTTACATTTGGGAAACCAAATGAAATCTCTTCGGTAACATCGATAGGGACATGTTTTCGCCACGAAACATATATTTCACTGAACTGTTGACTGCCCCTCTGCACACTAGAGAAAGGAACAATGGAGAAGAAGAGACGGAAACGCACAGCAGTGAGATATTCTGTATAGCTAAGAGGTCCCGTTTCACCCAATTCATCTTTTCCCTATTACTAGGCTATTCAAAATGTAATTCACTATAATTGTAGTACAACTGTAAGCCGCCCTGCTCAATCAATGAACCAACGCCTAGGGCCCCATCCATCCAGCGTCTGCCTAGGGCCCCCACCAGCGTCTGCCTAGGGCCCCATCCAGCTGATTGACGGAGCGCCTGGCCCTCTCTTCTGGTCCCTCAGGAACATCCAGCTCCTCCGCAGCGCCATATCAGAGAAGACCCCCGTTGTCCCGGGAATCAGTCAGATAACCACCTCTACATCCATGCATCTACCTTACCAGTGCCTGTTCCCCTGGGTTAAATCCCAAGACGCTTCCACCGAGGTGTATGACTAGGATGTCAGGGGAGGGGGGGGTACAGAACACAGCGCAGTTTGTTCCACTTCATACCTAACGCGGCAGAGCAGTTTGTTCCACTTCAGACCTAACGCGACAGAGCAGTTTGTTCCACTTCAGACCTAACGCGACAGAGCAGTTTGTTCCACTTCATACCTAACGCGACAGAGCAGTTTGTTCCAATTCAGACCTAACGCGACAGTCAATAGTGGAACTAGTTAAATGGATAAATGTTAATTATTCGTTTATTTTCCAGGAGCTTGTTCGATTTTCTTGTTAAAAGATCAGGGAAAACATTTCCATTTTACTCCATATTTGAGAAAGTTTTAACCTTTAAAAGGAACCTGCATAAACATAGTTTGAAGTAATAGACCAACTTAGCTACTGTTGTAGGTCAAAGTTGTGTTCTGTAAAACCTTGGTAGAGCATGGGTGGAGTAGGTATCATGGTGCTGTAAAACCTTGGTAGAGCATGGGTGGAGTAGGCATCGTGGTGCTGTAAAACCTTGGTAGAGCATGGGTGGAATAGGCATCGTGGTGCTGTAAAACCTTGGTAGAGCATGGGTGGAGTAGGCATCATAATGCTGTAAAACCTTGGTAGAGCATGGGTGGAATAGGCATCGTGGTGCTCATGTGTTGTGTTGTTCTTCCAACATAAATCACTGTGGAAACAACATAGCCCACACATACTAGTCAACCTTCTCAAAGCTGATTTGAGTCGTTCAAATACTTCATAATGGACTTCAGCTACCAGGGGAAAAAACACACCACACACATTACTTAACAAAAAGGTCAATCTATCACCTATCAGGTTTTTCTTTTACTTACTTCAAAAGACAGCCTCTTATTCAGCGGAGCCAAAATGGCACCCGGTTCCCTTTATAGTGCACAACTTTTGACCAGAGACCTATGTAGGGATCAGGGTGCCGTTTGGAATAGATACAGCTCTCTCTCCCATTATGGGAGTCTCATTGACGGCTGCAGAGCAGAAGGAACGGAGGGCGGCTTGGTAAGGCGGCTTGGTAAGGTGTCAGATTATTTTCATTGCTCACCCTCCACCCACCCCCTCTTTTATGCCGCTGCTACTCTCTGTTATTATCTATGCATGGTCACTTTAATGACTCTACCTACATGTACATATTACCTCGACTAACCAGTGCCCCTCCACATTGACTCTGTACCGGTACCCCCTGTATATAGCCTCCACATTGACTCTGTACAGGTACCCCCTGTATATAACCTCCACATTGACTCTGTACCGTAACACCCTGTATATAGCCTCCACATTGACTCTGTACCGTAACACCCTGTATACAGCCTCCACATTGACTCTGTACCGTAACACCCTGTATATAGCCTCCACATTGACTCTGTACCGGTACCCCCTGTATATAGCCTCCACATTGACTCTGTACCGTAACACCCTGTATATAGCCTCCACATTGACTCTGTACCGGTACCCCCTATATATAACCTCCACATTGACTCTGTGCCGTAACACCCTGTATATAACCTCCACATTGACTCTGTACCGTAACACCCTGTATATAGCCTCCACATTGACTCTGTACCGGTACCCCCTATATATAACCTCCACATTGACTCTGTACCGTAACACCCTGTATACAGCCTCCACATTGACTCTGTACCGTAACACCCTGTATATAGCCTCCACATTGACTCTGTACCGTAACACCCTGTATATAGCCTCCACATTGACTCTGTACCGGTACCCCCTATATATAACCTCCACATTGACTCTGTACCGTAACACCCTGTATACAGCCTCCACATTGACTCTGTACCGTAACACCCTGTATATAGCCTCCACATTGACTCTGTGCCGTAACACCCTGTATATAGCCTCCACATTGACTCTGTACCGGTACCCCCTGTATATAGCCTCCACATTGACTCTGTACCGGTACCCCTTGTATATAGCCTCGCTATTGTTATTTTACTGCTGCTCTAATTACTTGTTACTTTGATTTCTTATTCATATTTTCTTAAAACTGCATTGTTGGTTAAGGGTTTGTAAGTAAGCATTTCACTGTAAGGTCTACACCTGTTGTATTCAGTGCATGTGACAAGTAAATTTGATTTGGTGAGGCGGCTAGGCGAGGCGGCTTGGCGAGGTGGCTTGGCGAGGCGGCTTGGTCTCCAAATAGAAAAGCGTTCACTGAACCAACGGAGATATGACCAGTTGTTTATGTGGCTTCACCTTGAGATGAACAGGCTCATTTAAGTGGCGGCACACTGCAACCCTTCTCGGCTAAATATGGAGTGCATGTTTTCACACACGAGAGCGAGCGAGCGTGCGCGCGTGCGTGCGTGCGAACAGCCAAGATGGCTGGGCTGTTTGTATGTTTATTCCTTAAGGTCAAACGTTTGTAGCTGGTATTTAGACGCACACGCTATTTCCTAACAGGAAATAGCCTAGATGAGATGTTCACACGAAGGCTAGAGCTATTTGGTACCTACGCAGGGGTCTACCTACGCTGGCACAGGGGTCTAAGGTACTGCATATCAGCGCAATAGGCATCACTACAGTCCCTGGTTCGAATCCAGGCTGTATCACATCCGGCCGTGATTGGGAGTCTCAAAGTGGCGTACAATTGGCCCATCATCATCCGGGTTTGCCCATCATTGTAAATAAGAATTTGTTCTTAACTGTCTTGCCTAATATATATATATATATATATATATATATTTTTTTTTTTAATCAGTACGTAGACTAAAAAAAAGCCCACAAAAAAATACAACTACACAGAAATTGGATCATATATTCAATGACTGCATTTCCTCCTTCATACAATAAACGTTATTCAAAACAAAGTTCATCTTTACTTCCTACATGTGCTAACAGAACACTGACAGAAAGAAGAATCCAATGAGGATTTAGGATACTAATCATACAAAAACAGCCTGTTTCGATTTCAAAACAAGGAGAGCCAGGATTGTCTTTCTGCACAACGTGGGCATCCCAAATTGCCCCGTATTCCCTATGAGTGATTCCATATGAAACCAGATCAAAACAATACCATGATTTGGGTGATTTCCACAAAATTAAAAATCCACAGAATGGTTAGCTTGGAGGAAGGATTGTTGACATATCTGACATTTGTATCTAAAAGCATAATTGAGAAATAATGTATAAAAGCTGGCATATTTATGACATTTTAGTCTTAACCAGACCTCCTTTAAAAAGGAAATTTAAATGGAGGAAAAAAATATATGTTTATAGGAAACCAGATGTTTTAGACATAGTTATAGTGAAACATAAATTCTGGACTTCATTTTGACAGTATATATATATATATTGGTGTTTTAGTAGTAAATGTAGCTATTCTGGCCCCTAGCAGGACAGCTGCTCTGCACCGTGAGAAGGTCATCCCAAGGGAGGGGTTTGGTATAAAATACTAGATGTGCTGGGTGATACCACAAGGCTTACTATAAAAAAGCAGCGCGCCTTATTCGGCAATGGTCTTGGTAAGTGGATTGTATAATGCTTCCTTGACTAGACCACTGACGTTAAAATAAAAAAAAATTAAAAAGGCAGTAAGGCACAAAATGTACTGTTTCTGCTTATGGTTTCTATTTATTTTTTTAACAAAATCAAATTTAGTCTGAGGATAATACAGTCTGTTTATATTCTTAGCTACATCCATCGTAAGAACGTAAGAAATTGATGATAATGGTAATCATGTCAGCACTGACTTCACCTCCAACTGCTATGACAGACGTGTGGGTTAGGACTCTCTGATAAAACACAGTTGGCTCCGTTCAAATGGTTGTGAGTTCTGATCACAAATTGGGCAGTTTTAAAATAAATCTCACATCCTTTATTTCCAATATTTATCCCCCCCGTACACACACACACACACACACACACACACACACACACACACACACACACACACACACACACACTTAATTCTGAAAAGTGGAAGCATACCTGTGAGAGGGGTCACCCTGGTAGTAGTTGTAGGTTTTTAGACAGTACCCAGGACCAGTCTTGAGTTCATTTGACCATTGGGAAAAGAGCTACTAGGTAAATACTGCAATGTGAGTTGGATTAATATTTATTTTTCAAGGTGATAAGTGTACTTTTCTTCCCAACACAATACCGCAATAAATCGAAGTCCACTGTTTGAATCCAAAATGAAACACACACCACAAGTGGCAATAGATGTTAGGAACTCGGCACCTTCTCACTGTGAGATTGGCGCCTTAACTGTCCAGTGCCATTTTTTTTTAAAATCAGAAACATCAACATGATCAACAACAACAAAAAACTAAACTAGCAAATGTTTCATTTCACTGTTAGAATCGAGAAGTTTCGGGCTGAGGGCGTACCCACAAACTTGAATAATGTCGTTGTTTACTTTGAAACGACCAACACACATTAATCTCACAACTTCTCTAGCTAAGATTTCTGAAAACGTTAGTTTTTCCACTGTCTGTCATCATGCCCGTGTTGGTGTTCTGTGCCTGGCTGTGTTCATTACAAAACATGTATTATCTTTCACCATTCTACCAGAGGCTTGCAGCCATCGATAATGATGCGGTGACCTGAGTCATATCAGAGGTATTTTCAGGCTGAAACTGATGGGGAATTCATTTGTCTTCTCTGTGGCTCAGTTGGTAGAGCATGGTGTTTGCAACGCCAGCATGGTGTGTGCAATGCCAGGGTTGTGGGTTCAATTCCCACTGGGGCCAGTACAAAAAAAAAAAAAAATGAAATGCATGTATTCACTACTGTAAGTCTCTCTGGATAAGAGCGTCTGCTAAATGACTAAAATGTCAAATGTAATGTAAAATTTCGACGACAGCTGAGAAGTGAAGCAATAGCAGCAATTTGTTTCCCCTCACAACAAAACGGAAGATTCTCAGCAGCAGCAATATTTCTCAGCCAGTCTCAGCTGCCTAGCACCAACCATAGACGAGTTATACACATTCATCGTTGCTACCAACACACAGAGTGAGTTAGCAATATCGACAAGTCTAATTTTAGTAACGGGAGTGTTTTCCAGACAAGGGGTACTCCTTTTTGGTAACATTAGCTAGCTTACGTTAGCTAACGTCAGTCAAAGAAAAAAAAAAACATGGTCGCTAGCTACCAGTCTAGCAGCGACTACCATGGAATAGGACAAATTAATTGACAGTGTGTATTCCAAAAGATAGCTAAAATATAAGCTGATGGCTTTCAGAGTTCAATAAAGGACTGTAACCTACCCAGCTAGGCTAGCAAGCTAGCTAACGTACCCAGCTAGGCTAGCAAGCTAGCTAACGTACCCAGCTAGGCTAGCAAGCTAGCTAACGTACCCAGCTAGGCTAGCAAGCTAGCTAACGTACCCAGCTAGGCTAGCAAGCTAGCTAACGTACCCAGCTAGGCTAGCAAGCTAGCTAACGTACCCAGCTAGGCTAGCAAGCTAGCTAACGTACCCAGCTAGGCTAGCAAGCTAGCTAACGTACCCAGCTAGGCTAGCAAGCTAGCTAACGTACCCAGCTAGGCTAGCAAGCTAGCTAACGTACCCAGCTAGGCTAGCAAGCTAGCTAACGTACCCAGCTAGGTTAGCAAGCTAGCTAACGTTAGGTTACCTGTGCCAATTTAGTGACTAGTTAGCTAATTGCAAGCTGACAACAATGGAAATGGAAATGTCCACGTTAGGTATGCTTAACTATCCAGTCTAATAGAGATCAATACAATCAGTGGGGTGGTTAAATTGTGTACTGTTGTGGATTTTGTTGTAGATGGTACAGAATCGCGTTGGACTAGTAACCGAAAGGTTGCAAGTTCAAATCCCCGAGCTGACAAGGTACAAATCTGTCGTTCTGCCCCCTGAACAAGGCAGTTAACCCACTGTTCCCCGGTAGGCCGTCATTGAAAATAAGAATTTGTTCTTAACTGACTTGCCTTGTCAAATGAAGGTAAAAATAATTAAATAAAAATCGGATTTCACCAACATGCACAAGGTGTAATTTGGCCAAAACATTTACAAGCTGATGGTTTAGATAGCTCAATTTACAGTAAGCATGGTATAAAACACAATTAGTGGTTATGAGGTTACAGGTGGTTTGAGGTAAAATGAGGACCACAGAGTGCCTTTTTTTGGTTACTACTCGGGGCTCCCGAGTGGCGCAGCGGTCTCAGGCACAGCATCTCAGTGCTAAAGGCGTCAATAAAGACCCTGGTTTGATTCCAGGCTGCATCACAAGTGGCAGTGATTGGGAGTCCCATAGGGCTGCGCACAATTGGCCCAGGGTTTGGCCGTCATTGTAAATAACAGTTTGTTCTTTACTGAATTACCTAGTTAAATAAAAAGGTTAAATGTGTTATTTCATAGTTGATGTCTTCATTATAATTCTACAATGTAGAAAATAGTAAAAAAAATATTTTAAAAAACCCTGGAATGAGTAGGTGTGTCCAAACTTTTGACTGGTACTGTGGAAAATGGGGATGCAGACAATTACATTGATTAAAGCTACAATGTTAAAGCTGATCTTATTGGTCTATAGGTTAATTCACATAATTTAATGTAATTAAAAAAAAATCCTATTTGTGTTAGTCGTGATGCATCTTGTTCACACATGCAGAGTTTGACTGGAATAGGCCCATCACCTGTCCGACGGTACTAGAGCTGCTGCTGAAATGTTTTAAAGTTTTGATGGCGACGATTAAGAGCTACTATAGTTATAGTTATTTCCCAACTTCTAATTGAAGTGCGTCTCCTATAGTCTCCCAAGCGTAAAGGCTACAGTAGGCAGGATATGAGCGCATCACTCACCACTTTGCAAATGTGAGCTGGAGGGCTTGTATTCATTTTTGAAAACGTATATACTTAAAAATTGTTTGGAACCGCAACATTTTACTTCATATGGAGGCATGTCTTGCTTCAAAGTAGCCCAGACAAATCCAACCATAGAAACATAAGAGGCAATTATTTTATAAAGGCTTCCTAAATCCACTGAAACCAAGCAGTCCTCTACTATTGGTTGCCATATCAGCTTTCTTTCATTGTCCAGAAGCCAAAGGAACAAGCCTAGTCATATTATCAAGCCATGCTAGTGAATGAATGAATGACATTTTATTTTCGTGTCAAAAAAAAAAAGAAAAAAAGTCAGCCAAATTGGCAACCCAACCCTTATGGGATTTCATTGACACATTAACAAAACAAAATAATTCAATTATAAATTCTTCTTCCTGGTGTTCTCTGCATTGTCCATCACATAATGAGTGAAAGTAAATAAGGTTATCCAAACAATAATTACATCCCTAGAGCAATAAAATAACACACACACACACACACACACACACACACACACACACACACACACTAGTTATATCGTTAGAATCCTCCCCTAAGTTTCTAACGGAGATCTGTCACACGATACCGATCGCATCTGGGGAGCTGTTTAGAATGGTGCGTTCCTGCCTTTTAGCAAATGTTTAAAAATGCCGTTTTATTGGGCTGCTTCATTACAGGAAGTTGCATGCTCTGTCAATATATATTAGCATCATCTAAATGTGATTTGTGTCATTCTGAGCACCGCGGGTGGACGGGCCTAACGCGCCGCGGGTGGACGGGCGAAACGCGCCGCGGGTGGACGGGCCTAATGGGTTATGCACACAATACATGTGTCCTGTACAATATAATGCTGACGATCACATTGTCCGGACCCAAATGTTCGGAACGGAAACTCTGTGCACGCGTGCCTCAGGATTCCGTGTGTGTGTGTGTGTGTCTGTCTCATGCTAGTGTTGGGAGGGTTACAGGCAAAACCTAGGTTCCCTTTAAGAAGTCTGGTTCTCCTCTGTCTGCTCTTCATCCGCTGTGAGATTCTCCTCATGACATGTAGCCTAGTTTTGGTAAAGTTATCAAAATGAGAAGACTGACAAGGAGGAAATATAGGCCTACGTCCTTACTCCTAGAAATAACGGCCTAGAATGTATTCCAGTTCTGGAGTAATATCCATTCCTTTTTCTTGAATAGGACTCAGGAACCAGATCAGAGAGTGTAACACACTGGACTGGTAGCAATCAGGGCATTGTGCCAACCTGAAAATGTACCAGAGACTGTTGAACTAAAGAACATATCCCGGGGGGGCGATCACTCCACCCAGGAACCAGGACTACCACTACTGAAAAGGTTACATAAAAGCACTATCGGTTAACAGATGCATTTCAACCCAAGAGACCACATATATTAATGCTTTGGCCTTACAGATCTCTTGGTTCCTTTCGCTGTGCATCACGAGTCATGACTACTCTCACAGTGAATATTTGCTTGTTACGGGCTTTGTAAGAGACTCGGACTAAAAAAAAAGTATTGAATTCTGTAGACCTGGATTTTTTTTTTTTTAAATAAATAAAAATCTGCCTAGTTACCTACCTTTCTTTAACCGCAAAATGTATCCGCTTCCAGCAGTGACTAAATCCCTCGTGAATACCAAGAAAGACACATAAAGAGAAAAAACAACAACACATTAACATAAAGTCTTCTTCTCCTCCTATGTGTCGGTTTCTCCTGAGTCTAGAAACGTCTCTGAAGGATGGTTGAACCTGCCTGGAGTGGTCTGTCCGGGTGACAGGCTCTGTGAGGTAACTGGGAAAGCAGCCTGATAATGAGTGAATGCAGCCTGGAACTGGACTTCACAGGCAGGGTTAGGGCCCCTCACTACTAACTACAACCACATGGAGCCATTACCCTCAGCTGCAACCTGCCGTCCACATCAGAAACACCTGTTCAAATTCATTCACAGGCAGGGAGAGAGGGGGATATGAGGGAGAGAGGGGGATATGAGGGAGAGAGGGGGATATGAGGGAGAGAGGGGGATATGAGGGAGAGAGGGGGATATGAGGGAGAGAGGGGGATATGAGGGAGAGAGGGGGATATGAGGGAGAGAGGGGGATATGAGGGAGAGAGGGGGATATGAGGGAGAGAGGGGGATATGAGGGAGAGAGGGGGATGAGGGAGAGAGGGGGATGAGGGAGAGAGGGGGATGAGGGAGAGAGGGGGATGAGGGAGAGAGGGGGATGAGGGAGAGAGGGGGATGAGGGAGAGAGGGGGATGAGGGAGAGAGGGGGATGAGGGAGAGAGGGGGATGAGGGAGAGAGGGGCAGGGAGAGGGACAAAATAGTGACTTAAAAAATAAACTGAAACATACAATAAATCCCTGCTAGGGGGAAATGCAGGTTTTAACTAATTAAACAACAGAATATGATCTACATGATCAGTCTCTGTGTGTAAAATAAAAAGTGGTTCA
This sequence comes from Salmo trutta, assembly GCF_901001165.1. Taxonomy (NCBI): domain Eukaryota; kingdom Metazoa; phylum Chordata; class Actinopteri; order Salmoniformes; family Salmonidae; genus Salmo; species Salmo trutta. The sequence goes on from NC_042973.1 coordinate 3,520,046, forward strand.
TGTGAAACTAACTCACAGCTAAAACATGTAAAGAAAGCAATCCAATTGTATTTGTTTCCTAGACTTTACTGCAAATGATACTCAAGTCTTGAGAAAAAAAACAATACACTAATATTGTAGTTAGCCATGACAGCCTTTACAATAGAACGCTTGTTACCATGACAGCCTTTACAATAGAACGCTTGTTTTCATGACAGCCTTTATAATAGAACGCTTGTGACCATGACAGCCTTTACAATAGAACGCTTGTTACCATGAAAGCTTTTATAATAGAACGCTTGTTACCATGACAGCCTTTATAATAGAACGCTTGTTACCATGACAGCCTTTATAATAGAACGCTTGTGACCATGACAGCCTTTACAATAGAACGCTTGTTACCATGACAGCCTTTACAATAGAACGCTTGTTACCATGACAGCCTTTACAATAGAACGCTTGTTACCATGACAGCCTTTACAATAGAACGCTTGTGACCATGACAGCCTTTACAATAGAACGCTTGTTACCATGACAGCCTTTATAATAGAACGCTTGTTACCATGACAGCCTTTATAATAGAACGCTTGTGACCATGACAGCCTTTACAATAGAACGCTTGTTACCATGACAGCCTTTACAATAGAACGCTTGTGACCATGACAGCCTTTACAATAGAACGCTTGTTACCATGACAGCCTTTATAATAGAACGCTTGTTACCATGACAGCCTTTACAATAGAACGCTTGTTACCATGACAGCCTTTTTAATAGAACGCTTGTTACCATGACAGCTTTTATAATAGAACGCTTGTTGCCACGACAGCCTTTATAATAGAACGCTTGTTGCCACGACAGCCTTTATAATAGAACGCTTGTGACCACACACATAAGTGTGTGCACTTGGGGAAAAAAGCATGTTAAAGTAGAAATAGAATGAAAAAAACAGGCATTCTATTGTTGCTCTATTATAGTGGCCACTATAGACATCGATCAAGTGCACAAGGCTAAACACACACACACACACACACGTTACTGTCAAGTTTAACACAACAAAAACAATATCTTTGGGCTACACTGCACGTTATTACATTGTACACTTTCTGCCAGTGGACATCTGTTCTACAATGTGCCAGCAGAGCATGATACCCTTTGTTGGCATAATTGATCTCTTTCAGGCAGAGAGTACACCTGGCATAACCCCTTTTATCCACTGTAGTGAGAAAGTGAGAAAGAGGGAAAGTGTGTGTTGTTCCTTTCACCTCTATAGCGGCATCCATCTTAAACCAGGCCCAACTCCAGCTACACTTGACCCCTGAATCCACTTGTTTAACAGGGAACGCCTCATTTTCAACTAATTCTCTCATTCTGAAAATTACCCACATACTGTAGAGGGAAAACATTAGTTCACAGAGAGTGATTAGCTAGTTAGCATGTCACACAGATTGCGAGGGTTCAGTGAGCAACTAACGGGTTATAAGTTGAGGAACGGCAGGTAGTCATGCACCAGTTAATACTAGAGGTCGACCGATTAATCGGAATGGCCGATAAATCAGGGCCGATTTCAAGTTTTCATAACAATCGGTAATCGGCATTTTTGGACACCGATCACGGCCGATAACATTGCACTCCACGAGGAGACTGCGTGGCAGGCTGACCACCTGTTACGCGAGTGCAGCAAGGAGCCAAGATAAGTTGCTAGCTAGCATTAAACTTATCTTGTAAAAAAAAAAAATCAATCTTAACATAATCACTAGTTAACTACACATGGTTGATGATATTACTAGTTTATCTAACTTGTCCTGCTTTGCATATAATCGATGTGGTGCCTGTTCATTTCTCATCGAATCACATCCTACTTCGCCAAACGGGTGATTTAACAAGCGCATATGCGAAAAAAAGCACTGTTGTTGAACCAATATGTACCTAACCATAAACATCAATGCCTTTCTTAAAATCAATACACAGAAGTATATTTTTTTTAAACCTGCATATTTAGTTAAAAGAAATTCATGTTAGCAGGCAATATTAACTAGGGAAATTGTGTCACTTCTCTTGCGTTCATTGCACGCAGAGTCAGGGTATATGCAACAGTTTGGGCTGCCTGGCTCGTTGCGAACTAATTTGCCAGAATTTTACGTAATTATGACAAAACATTGAAGGTTGTGCAATGTAACATGAATATTTAGACTTAGGGATGCCACCCGTTAGATAAAATACGGAACGGTTCCGTATTTCACTGAAAGAAAAAACGTTTTGTTATCAAAATGATCGTTTCCGGATTTGACCATATTAATGACCTAAGTCTCGTATTTCTGTGTGTTTATTATAATATAATTAAGTCTATGATTTGATATTTGATAGAGCAGTCTGACTGAGCGGTGGTAGGCAGCAGCAGGCTCGTAAGCATTCATTCAAACAGCACTTTAATGCATTTGCCAGCAGCTCTTAGCAATGCTTAAAGCACAGCGCTGTTTATGACATCAAGCCTATCAACTCCCGAGATTAGGTTGGCAATACTAAAGTACCTATTAGAACATCCTATAGTCAAAGGTATATGAAATACAAATGGTATAGAGAGAAATAGTCCTATAATAACTACAACCTAAAACTCCGTACCTGGGAATATTGAAGACTCATGTTAAAAGGAACCACCAGCTTTCATATGTTCTCATGTTCTGAGCAAGGAACTTAAACGTTAGCTTTCTTACATGGCACATATTGCACTTTTACTTTCTTCTCCAACACTTTGTTTTTGCATTATTTAAACCAAATTGAACATGTTTCATTATTTATTTGAGGCTAAATTGATTTTATTGATGTATTAAGTTAAAATAAAAGTGTTCATTGATCATTCAGTATTGTTGTAATTGTCATTATTACATACATATATATATATTAAAAAAATTATAATAATAATAAAAATAAATAAATAAATAAAAAAAATCGGCCGATTAATCAGTATCTGCTTTTTTTGGTCATCCAATAATCAGTATCGGTGTTGAAAAATCATAATCGGTCGACCTCTAGTTAATACTATAGCAAATTGGTTAGGTTACTAACGTCAGCTCATCCGATATTGTAACGTTAGCTGTCTGACTTCATTAACAAGCTCATTTTCACACCATAAAGTCAATTATTTGATCAGATGAGTTGGCTAATGTTGCTCAACATTTCTCTGGCTAGCTAACGGAGAATTCGATCCAGCGAGCAAGATACTTACCAATGCTAATACTTGTTCCACCACTTTCGCCCTCAACCTAAAACTTTCCAAATGCCAGTTGTTTTTCGGTTACAGCTCATGAAGTACGCTTCCCTGGTCAGGCTTCTCACCTAACGTTACCTCTTCGTTATCGTTCAGGGGGACGTGCTGCTGTAACTGGCAAGCTGCCTTTCCAGAGCTCTCGCTGATGCTGTAACTGACAAGCTGCCTTTCCAGAGCGCTCGCTAATGCTGTAACTGGCAAGCTGCCTTTCCAGAGCTCTCGCTGATGCTGTAACTAGTAAGTTGGTTGTCTATTCTCTCTTCAGTCGGGTGCTGCGTTGCATTCTGTTGTTATGTCAATGATTGGCTGAGCCTTGGATACAGCCAGTATTGCTCCAAACGCGCATCACTTGTTCACTTACAGCCAGTAGTGATCCAACACCCCCCGTCCAAACCTTTCTCACTGGATCTACACGAATCACGTCCGTCACCTATTTTGGATTCAAAATGGCGAATTTCGCCAAAAGGTGACTAGTTTGCATCCCTGAGCAGTCCTGTGCTTGAGCGAGACAGCGAGAGAGAGAGAGACCGAGAGAAACAGCGAGAGACACCGCGAGAGAGAGAGAGACACCGCGAGAGAGAGAGAGACACCGCGAGAGACGGCGAGAGAGAGACACCGCGAGAGACAGCGAGAGAGACAGCGAGACCGCGAGAGAGAGCGAGAGAGAGCGAGACAGCGAGGGGGAGGGAGAGACAGCGAGGGGGAGGAGAGACAGCGAGGGGAGAGACAGCGAGGGGGAGGGAGAGACAGCGAGGGGGAGGGAGAGACAGCGAGGGGGAGGGAGAGACAGCGAGGGGGAGGGAGAGACAGCGAGGGGGAGGGAGAGACAGCGAGGGGGAGGGAGAGACAGCGAGGGGGAGGGAGAGACAGCGAGGGGGAGGGAGAGACAGCGAGGGGGAGGGAACAGACTCATACTGCTTCAAATATCTCCATTTGTTTTGGTTGGAGGCTGGAAGTCCTCGTGCCAGGCTTTGACAGGCGGGAAGACTGCAAAAAAGGAGAGGGAGAAGGGTATGGGGTGGAGGAGGGGAGCGGGAAGGAGAGCAGAGGGATAAGGGAGATTCCTGGGCTAGTATTTAGGTCTAAATAGACATCATGCATTACTTCATTTGATTGTAGAGACCCAGCAGTCATACGTAGGCATAGACCAGGCAGGTGGAAATTATATCATGGCATAGTTAGGGTAACGTTGGACAGAGGTGCACAGGCACTTCTACTGACGCCAAGACAGGAAAAACACCACCTCCTCCTCCTCCTCCATGCCAGTGAACCGAAAGCCCTGGAAGGAAAACAGAAGAGCCAGATCTGTGCCCAGCGGGAGAGAGAGAGAGAGCGATAGGAGAGATAGAGGGAGCCTCTTTGTTAGTGAACCCTCCCTGTGTACCAGAGCAGCTAAGGTACAAAGAACCAGGGTCTTGAAAGACGATACCACATTTCTCTCCCCTCCTCTGATATAGGTCTTACTGCTCTTATTTGCAGAGTGAGTTACCATGGAGGAATCTCTATCCACACTTCACTAAGCAAGCAGCAATCAGGCCGGGGGTGAGATTTTGTCTGTTCTAAATGGCATCCTATTCTCTGGTCAAAAGTAGTGCACTCAATAGGGATTAGGGTGGCATTTGTGGGGGGGACGACACAGCCAGAAGGGCAGGCAAACCTCAGGAGACTGGAGAACAGAAACGTCATAGAAACAGACTTACGTGCGTCGCTGCGTCCATCAGGAACACCATCAAAAGCAGTAGAGTAGATATGAATCTAGTGTTGAGCTTCTGTACCCTTCCGATACTAGAAAATAATTTTAAAATGGTTCGGTACTAGAATGTGTGTCACTTCTGTCAAATAGGTCTCACGGATCAAGTCTGTATGAACCCAGCCGATGTCCCCCTGATAGTGTGAGCGGAACCACGCCTTCTCCACATAGCCTCGCGTCAGCGCCCCCCCCCACGCCCCACTCAGCGCCCCCCCCACTCAGCCCGCGTCGCGTCAGAGCCCCCCCCCACTCAGCCCGAGTCAGCGCCCCCCCCCCCCACGTCAGAGCCCCCCCCCACTCAGCCCGCGTCACGTCAGAGCCCCCCCACTCAGCCCGCGTCAGCGCACCGCCCCATGTCAGAGCCCCCCCCCCCACTCAGCCTGCGTCACGTCAGAGCCCCCCCACTCAGCCCGCGTCAGCGCCCCCCCCCACGTCAGAGCCTCCCCCCACTCAGCCCGCGTCACGTCAGAGCCCCCCCACTCAGCCCGCGTCAGCGCCCCCCCCCCCCCACGTCAGAGCCCCCCCCACGTCAGAGCCCCCCCACTCAGCCCCAAATTCTATTTGTGCTTTTCATATCAGCCCTTTTGGTCGTCCAACCTCAACTGAACACTGTTTTTACCACTTTTACTCTCTACCGTTTTGTCTTTCACTTCTTGTGTTTTATGGATTTAACTATGGCTATTACAGTACTTTTTAGGAAACCAAAAAGAAGCATGCCCTCATCTAACCCCACAACCCATATATCACCAAGACCCCCATCTAACCCCAAACCCATATATCACCAAGACCCCCATCCCATATATCACCAAGACCCCCATCTAACCCCCCAACCCATATATCACCAAGACCCCCATCCCATATATCACCAAGACCCCCATCTAACCCCCCAACCCATATATCACCAAGACCCCAATCTAACACCCACAACCCATATATCACCAAGACCCCAATCTAACACCCACAACCCATATATCACCAAGACCCCCATCTAACCCCCCAACCCATATATCACCAAGACCCCATCTAACCCCCCCAACCCATATATCACCAAGACCCCCATCTAACCCCCCAACCCATATATCACCAAGACCCCCATCTAACCCCCCCAACCCTAGAGTACAAAGACCCCCATCTAACCCCCCTAACCCATATATCACCAAGACCCCATCTAACCCCCAAACCCATATATCACCAAGACCCCATCTAACCCCCCAACCCATATATCACCAAGACCCCCATCTAACCCCCCAACCCATATATCACCAAGACCCCCATCTAACCCCCCAACCCATATATCACCAAGACCCCATCTAACCCCCCCAACCCATATATCACCAAGACCCCCATCTAACCCCCCCAACCCATATATCACCAAGACCCCCATCTAACCCCCCATCCCATATATCACCAAAACCCCCATCTAACCCCCCAACCCATATATCACCAAAACCCCCATCTAACCCCCCAACCCATATATCACCAAGACCCCCATCTAACCCCCCAACCCATATATCACCAAGACCCCCATCTAACCCCCCAACCCATATATCACCAAGACCCCCCATCTAATCCCCCAACCCATATATCACCAAGACCCCCCATCTAACCCCCCAACCCATATATCACCACAACCCCCATCTAACCCCCCAACCCATATATCACCAAGACCCCATCTAATCCCCCAACCCATATATCACCAAGACCCCCCATCTAACCCCCCAACCCATATATCACCACGACCCCCATCTAACCCCCCAACCCATATATCACCACGACCCCCATCTAACCCCCCAACCCATATATCACCAAGACCCCCATCTAACCCCCCAACCCATATATCACCAAGACCCCCATCTAACCCCCCCAACCCATATATCACCAAGACCCCCATCTAACCCCCCAACCCATATATCACCAAGACCCCCCATCTAACCCCCCAACCCATATATCACCAAGACCCCATCTAACCCCCCAACCCTAGAGTACCAAGACCCCCATCTAAACCCCCCAACCCATATATCACCAAGACCCCCATCTAACCACCCCAACCCATACATCACCAAGACCCCCATCTAACCCCCCAACCCATATATCACCAAGACCCCCATCTAACCCCCCCAACCCTAGAGTACCAAGACCCCATCTAACCCCCCCAACCCATATCACCAAGACCCCCATCTACCCCCCCAACCCATATATCACCAAGACCCCCATCTAACCCCCCCAACCCATATATCACCAAGACCCCCATCTAACCCCCCCAACCCATATATCACCAAGACCCCCATCTAACCCCCAACCCATATATCACCAAGACCCCCATCTAACCCCCCAACCCATATATCACCAAGACCCCCATCTAACCCCCCCAACCCTAGAGTACCAAGACCCCATCTAACCCCCCCAACCCATATATCACCAAGACCCCCATCTAACCCCCCCAACCCTAGAGTACCAAGACCCCATCTAACCCCCCCAACCCATATATCACCAAGACCCCCATCTAACCCCCCCAACCCTAGAGTACCAAGACCCCATCTAACCCCCCCAACCCATATATCACCAAGACCCCCATCTGACCCCCCCAGCCCTAGAGTACCAAGACCCCCATCTAACCCCCCAACCCCCTAGATCAAAGACTCCAAATAATCCTAAAAACAGACTAGCCAGTGTTGTTTACATTTTGTCAGATGAGATTAAAGCTCCAGGGATCAGAGAAGACTGACTGATGTAAATACAGCCAATCATATACCACCTTTCATCAAAACACAAAAGACAGGTGAGTTTGAACAGATAGAACAAAATGAGTCAAAAGAACAGAAATACATAAAGTTCTGTTTGAACGGAGGACAAACCGAGAACAGAGAGAGACACACACAGACAATGTGCAAGCAGCAGCTTGCTACTCCTGTAGACGAGTGAGTCAGACTAGGACCTGTAAAAGGCATTAGAGAGCTCTGGAGACCCCAGAGAGAAGAGGAAGGAAAAGGCTGACAGGGATGAGGGGAAAGAAGGAACGTACGTGGTCTCTACTGAGCCGTGAGCTGAGGCAGAGAGAGGACGGTCATCCTGCTAGTCTCAGGTCTAGGCACACTCCTCATAGCCGGAGTGCAAGTCTGTTGTTACTATCATGCCATCTCCTCGTCACTTCATTTATTTGGCTTGACAAAATGGCAAAAACAGATCTGTGACCAGGTTATACTCTTCAGTCTTAGCCATAGCAAACTCATTGGCAAGGCCTATATCTATGAGCATGATTAAGGCTGTTGACGTTGATGAAAGGCCTATTTACAGACGAGGCTGGTGAACTTGAAAATCTCCCTGTTCTTCCATGGCCTGTATACTCACCAGACATGTCACCCATTGAGCATGTTTGGGATGCTCTGGATCGGCGTGTACGACAGCGTGTTCCAGATCCCGCCAATATCCAGCAACTTCGCACAGCCATTGACGAGGAATGGGACAACATTCCACAGGCTACATTCAACAACTCTATGCCAAGGTTTTGTCGCACTGCACGAGGCAAATGGTGGTCACACCAGATACTGACTGGTTTTCTAATCCACGCCCCTATATTTATTATTATAAGGTATCTGTGACCAACAGATGCATATCTGTATTCCCAGTCATGTGAATGCTTCATAATAGTTATCAAAATCAAAGCGTAAATAAACCAGTGAGTCTATCAGACAGTGGCAGGCAGACAGGACAGTTATCTATCAATCAGTGGGCAATCTGCATTTTCAAAACCTAGACCAAAAACAAGAATAATAAAATGTTTTAAACCATTTCACATGGGTTTTATACTGAAAGTGAACAATGTTTTCTATTTTCAATAGAGAGTGATCAGAGGCGTCTATAACTATAGTTTTCCTTGACAGAAAAATCCATTAGTGCAACACATTCAGAGAGGAAACAGCTTCGTTTTCATCAGATGACAACAGAAGCGCAACACTATTTGGCAGGCAGCCACACAAGGAGCTTTAATGGAAAAAAAACATGGCCTTTAATATTTCTAAAGGTTTATCAGAGAAAGAATAGAGCCAGCTACATTTCCTTATGTTTTGCTTGAAGATAATCTTGTATTGTACTGGAGAAATGTGTCTACACCGAGAGAAAAGTACTGGAAAGCAGCTATACCAGTCAGAGCGTTATCTGCTGATAGATGAGAAATTCACTAATGGCTGTTCTGAGTGGAGAAGTGCAACTGAAGCACCAAATATGTCTGATGCCGAGCAGAAATTACAATAAGTATTTTTATTTTTTTAATCTGCACTTACAAACCGCAGCGAGATACGTGTTCTCTTTTGTTTTTGTGTGTGAAAAAAAAAAAAATGCTGAATTCTACATTAACGTGATCCCTGCAGAACCTCCTCTTACATTGTGGACTTCAAAGCGAGAGCAGCTCAAACGATTTAAAACAAGGAAGTGAGTTCGGGAGAAAAAAAAATCTGAAAAGTGTTTTAAAAATTGTTTTCACATATAAAACGTCATATACCCGAACTCATTATTCTTGGGAACCCCAATTTGATTCTATGGTTAATGTGATAGAAAATGTATTTAGATTTGCAATTTTCAGGGAAAATGGCACACTAGGTGCTAGCTGAGAAACCTAGACCAGAATTCTTATTAAAAATACAAAATCAGAGTCATAAAAGAAACACCTTGTTTCAGCAAACAATCCCTCAGTTTACAGAGACGACCGAAAAAACAACAAATCCAAAATGGCAACCAAAAATACAAACTCGTAATATACGAAGAAAACACGGGCCGGGGAAAGTTAGCATGGCGGCTAACAAAAACAGTCAACGACCTCGTATCGTACCACAACTATAGCGAAGAAGACTGACGGTGAAACTCCCCAAAAAAATGGGCCCAGAAACTTAACACACTAAAACTTGACAACATGAACAATTCCATGAACATCCTGAACAAAAGACACAAAAGCCATTCGACAGGAAACATCTATCCTCTCCTCAACAAGATCTCCCACTACATACTGGGGCGGCCCGACATCGAACCAGTCCCCCAGATTGAACGTGGGCACCAAAACCAGCCCAGGACGAGAGTCCCCCGCCCCAATAATACTACTACACCTGCTGAGATAGACCATCTCAGATTAGCATGTATGGGCCCAGAGCTTTACAAAATATAGCAACTGTAGCTCAGTGTTTGCAACGCCAGGGTTGTGGGTTCGATTCCCACGGGGGGCCAGTACAAAAAAAACAAATAAAATGTATGAAATGTATGCATTCACTACTGTAAGTCGCTCTGGATAAGAGCGTCTGCTAAATGACTAAAATGTAAATGTCTAAATGGACCTAGAGACATCCGGGTCATCAAATCAATGTAAATTGTCCGGTGGCCATTTTATTAATTGTTCCGCAGTCTAATGGCTTCGGGGTAGAAGCTGTTGAGGAGCCTTTTGGTCCTAGACTTGGCGCTCCGGTACCACTTGCTGTGCGGTAGCAGTGAAAACAGTCTATAACTTGGGTGACTGGAGTCTCTGACAATTGTATGGCCTTTCCTATTATTATAGATACTGGGGAAAAGGTGTTGTGGTGCCCTCTTCACGAATGTCTTGGTGTGTTTGGACCATGATAGTTTGTTGGCGATGTGGACACCAAGCAACTTGAAACTCTCGACCCGCTCCACTACAGCCCCGTCGTTGTTAATGGGGGCCTGCTTGGCTGTGAGTGAACAGGGAATACAGGAGGGGACTAAGTACACACCCCTGAGGGGCCCCAGTGTTAAGGATCAGCGTGGCAGACGTGTTGTTGCCTACCCTTACCATCTGGGGGCGGCCTGTCAGGAAGTCCAGGATCCAGTTGCAGGAGGAGGTGTTTAGTCCCAGGGTCCTTTGCTTAGTGATGAGCTTTGAGGGTACTATGGTCTTGAACTCTGAGCTGTAGTCGATGTACAGCATTCTCACATAGGTGTTCCTTTTGTCCAGGTGGGAAAGGGAAGTGTGGAGTGTGATTGCATCATCTGTGGATCTGTTGGGGCGGTATGCCAATTGGAGTGGGTCTAGGGTTTCTGGGATGATGCTATTGATGTGAGCCATGACCAGCCTTTCAAAGCACTTCACGGCTACCGACGTGAGTGCTACGGGGCGGTAATCATTTAGGCAGGTTACCTTCGCTTCCTTGGGGATGACATTAAGAGATGGACAGCTCTCCCCCTTATCTTTATGGGGCAGAGATGAAACGTTAAAGACGAATGTATTACCTAGCCTATTTCATCTCTTCCGTCCGTCTCCAGTAATGGTTTTAGGAGCTAAAAACTCTCTCCTCACAGTTCTTAAGGAACAAATCAGAAACCCAGGATAGGGTATATAGAAAATGGACTGTACCTAGATTCAAAAAGGTGGGCTGGGTGTCCCAGATGTACTCTTGTATAATTGTAATAATTAAAAAGATATCCCCTTACATGGGCTTACAGATCAGAATGTAAGACTGGTGGCTGGGAGTGATTAGAGGTGATGATGTCACAGCACAGGTTTGTTCACCTGGCATCAACTTGGTACAGCTTCAATGACAACCTCGACCTTAGTCTTCCCTGTGGCTCAGTTGGTAGAGGATGGTGTTTGCAACGCCAGGGTTGTGGGTTCGATTCCCACAGGGGGGCCAGTACAAAAAAAAAAAAATGCATGATATGAAATGTATGCATTCACTACTTTAAGTCGCTCTGGATAAGAGCGTCTGCTAAATGACCAACATTTTTTTTTTTACAAATTTAAATTAAAAAAACATTTGATAATTAAACTGTCGAGGGCAGTAGGGGTTTTAAGATGCAGAAGGTTGGATGTAAAAGGACCATCTCTTCCAACCTGTTACATCTGGCATAACCCCCCCCCCCTTTTTACAGCTGAGAGAAACACTTTTAAACAGTAGACACTGGCAAAGCCACAGTATTTCATATATTCAGATTGTTTAAAGATTATATTGTATAATTTTCCCAAGTGAAGGGCAGATTATGGTTTGAGTGACTTTTTTTTTGTGTGTGTGTGCATATCTACAGCTTAAGACAGTCATATACAAGGTTGATAAAAATAAGGATAGTGAACCTGCCTCTGATCCAGAGAGAGATCAGAACCTCAGGAAAACTGCCTCCATGAGAATAACTGTATCAGACATTTATAGAAATAAAATATTTTTTTAATCCCAAATGCATATTCCCCTCATTCGGTTAGGATGGGATTGTGACCTGAACACTTCTCTCACCTCATCACTATTTGGAGAAGAGGGTCAGGCCATTCACTTCAAGATATTGTGTAGAGGCTGCATCACATATTTCAAAATGGATTAAAAAAATCTAACTCATGATGGCATAACTGTGGTAGCAACAGCTCTACTCCACATGTTGTGGGAATGTCCTGTAGTGAAAACATTGGTCTGAAGTTTTCAGTTTTGTCCTCTCCCCAAAAAAGGTTGGTGTCCAATTTCCAGCGTGTCCCATCTCATGTTTACTTGGGTTAAAGAGCAGAAAATATACTGTCTAATGTTAAGAATCGTTTGTTATCATTGGGTTGTCTTTCAGTCAAGAAAAATCGTTCTTAAATTGAAGGAACGTAAGCTAAATTGTTTTTCTGTTGACCGCTGGTTGGAGGACTAACTTAGACCTTTTATACATGGACCATGCAGCCTGCTCAAGGACTTCCATTTAGGTGTACATGGTCACTGAGACACTGTATGCAAGTTCTTGGACTCTGGAAATGTACAAATGAAAGTTTGAATCCTGTAGTCTATACTTGAATATCTGCAAATTACAAAAACTGTATGAAATAAAAACCTGCATTTTTATTTTTTAATGATGCACATCCCCTCCCACTATGTTTTGTATGTTGTGCCATTCGCGTGTTGTTTCTGTTTGAGTAAAAGCTTCGCGATTTTTGCCATTTTTCAAAGTCCCACCTCAAATCAAAACAAATTGTATTGGTCGCATACACATGGTTAGCAGATGTTATTGCGAGTGTAGCGAAATGCTTGTGCTTCTAGTTGCGACAGTGATGTAATATCTAACAAGTAATCTAACAATTCCCCAACAACTACCTAATACACACAATGTAAAGGGGTGAATGAGAATATGTACATATAAATATATGGATGAGCGATGGCCGAGCGGCATAGGCAAGATGCAGATGGTATAAAATACAGTATATACATATGAGATGAGTAATGTAAGATATGTAAACATTATTAATGGGACATTATTTAAAGTGGACTAATGACATACTGTCTAATAACGGTTTGCTCGATTTAGAGCCACGTCTCAGTCGTGTGATTCGCATTTGATTTCGAATTGATTTGATGTCACTCAATAAATCCACAAGCCCTTAAGTTAAACAGTCCCACACTGTTAGCAGGCTCCATTCACCAGCACTTTGAGCCTGGGGACGTGGTTACAGACAGACAGCATGAAGAAAACACAAGTAAACCAAGCCACAGACAGCATGGGGGGGTCTCAGTAGCTCAGTTGGTAGAGCATGGTGCTTGTAACGCCCAAGGTAGTGGGTTCGATTCCCGGGATCGCCCGTACGTAAAATGTATGCACACATAGGCAATTCTTATTTACAATGTCTGCCTACCCAGGCCAAACCCGGATGACGCTGGGCCAATTGTGCGCTGCCCTATGTGAGTTGCTTTGGATAAAGCGCCTGCTAAATGGCTAATATAATGACGGATGTGTGCCAAATGGAACCGTTTTCCTTACGGGCTCTGGTCTAAAGTAGTGCACTATATAGGGAATAGGGTGCCATAGGCCTCTGGTCTAAAGTAGTGCACTATATAGGGAATAGGGTGCCAATGGTATTGTGTAAGGTCTAGACCCGTGTCAGCACATAACCCTTAGTTATGCCGTTTTCAAATACCAAGTTGTAGTCTAGTCTAATTGTTGTTCAGTAACCCACTGCCTAGGGCCTATAGACTAGTTCTTCATATTGTTGAAAGATGAAAAATCGGAGATAGGCTAGTAGCTAGGCCTATGTCTCAAAGCGATTCTCAAATGACGTGGACTCTGAGGTTTTCTTGTGTCGCCTGCTTTCAAAAATGTGAATTTGTTGTCGTCAGGAGGATGGCCTTCAAGTCAAGTCCATAGCTATGTCTCAAATGCAACGATTTTCCCTTTTGGGGCATAGTCAAAAGTTGTGCACTATATAGGGAACAGGGTACCATGGGCCCTGGTCAAAAGTAAGGCCTTAGGGAATAGGGTGCCAGAGAGGCTGTTTCAGCTTCTGTCAGCTCTAATGCTCCCTCTCTCCTGTAGGAAATGGTTGCTCCAGCATTTCAAACCCTCCATGTTAATGACTCACTCTCTCCCGTAGGAAATGGTTGCTCCAGCATTTCAAACCCTTCATTAGGCACCATGTTAAATGACTCCCTCTCTCCTGTAGGAAATGGTTGCTCCAGCATTTCAAACCCTCCATGTTAAATGACTCCCTCTCTCCTGTAGGAAATGGTTGCTCCAGCATTTCAAACCCTCCATGTTAAATGACTCCCTCTCTCCTGTAGGAAATGGTTGCTCCAGCATTTCAAACCCTCCATGTTAATGACTCCCTCTCTCCTGTAGGAAATGGTTGCTCCAGCATTTCAAACCCTCCATGTTAAATGACTGCTTCCCAAACTAACTGCCACCGATCGCCTGGCCAAGTGCACGTCGTAAGCTAACAAACCCCATTTTAAAAAACAACTCACACAGACAACAATCGGATGGCCTTATCCCTGATCCTGTTACAACTAGCCTGAGTGCCAGTCTGTTTGTGCTATCATGTTTACATAGGAGATGGTAAAAAACACAAACTAGATCTGGGACCAGGCTTTGTAAAACAACCCTGAATTGAGAAATGCAAAGCACAGTCTCTGGTAAGAAGACCCCATGTTTGGAATAGGTCTACAGTCCATATGGCCCTTGTGTATCTGGAATAGTCATTATATGATGGTTTAGGTCTAACTAGAGCTCAGATTCCGTTTTTCAGAGTCTAAAGAATATAATGCATGTGTTTGGCTCTGGATGTATGTTAGCCTGGTAATATGGTCTGGCTCTAAATGCTGCAGCAGTCTCACCATTCCTTCAATACAAAGTGGTCCCTCTGTCCTCTTTTCATATGTTTCCCCTTAGCATAATTAGTTCCTAAAAGACATGGGTTTTGGATCGGGGGAAAAAAAATACCGCATCTCTCATTTCAACCATTTTCCATGTTACTAATGTTCACTCAGTAGCCACACTTGACATATTTTACACAAGACATTCATTCCCTTATGGGTGAATCTGTATAGAACAATGTACGAATGGCGTGTTGAGCCTATATCTAAAAACGACATGTTAATCACAATGACTTTACTACTTGAATTTATGGGTGAACTTGTAACTTTGCAAGCAAAAAAAAAAAACGTGGCTAACTTGTTGGCGTGTATCTCTCTACTTGATGTTAATTACGTTAGCACTTTAGTCTCCCAGAGAACTTAGCTACATTTTTGTTTGTTGTATTCCAGAAACTTAAATGGAGGCGTCTTGAAAAGACCATATTCAATAGACTAAACTGAATATTCTACCTAAAAACTATATAACTATAATATCCTAGTAGCGACCAACCCAGCCGGTGTAGTTAAAACTAGTTAAGTTGTTGTTGTTTGCGGAGTATGCTAACGGCTAACGTTAGCTAGCTAGCCATGGTATGTAACCCCATCTCAACACTCCAGTAAATACTTTAAAAATGATTAACTCACAGGTAGAAAACTAGTTTTTTTTTGTTTTTTTTAATATATATAAAAAAATATATATACTTTTAGTTCTTACCCAAAAGTTTCTTGACCTCTTCTTCACTCATGTAAACGTTGACACTGGGCCGATGGTTGATACCCAGAGCTGGGGTAGTGGTAGTGCTGGCTAGGCACACGGCCCCTTCCACCAACAGCAGGGAAAACAGGCTCCACTGAACCGGATAAGACCAGCGTCGATACACGGTGAGGCTGCCACAACGGCCAACCGGTCCCCGTTCCCCAAACATTTACGGGTTGTCTTGTAGTTGTTAGCGCTTCTTTCGGGGGAAAAAAAAAGAGTCGATTTCCAAAAATCTTCGATCTATTTATCATCCGTAGTTCCAAGTTATTTTTTATTTTTTTAAAGGTAACATTTACTACTTGTTGACTTGTTGTCTCGCTGGTTTTTCGTGGTTCTTGTCAGTTAGCAACCGTTAGCTAACTGATTAGCCGAACGAGCTAACTAACTTCGGACACACTGCGAATTATGCGGATAGTTTTGTTGTTGTCAACGTTTGGATACAATTCTTTATTCACTATCCTTTGCGTATATTATCCTACTTAGATATGTTTAATTTGAGAACCCGTAAAGATAATTCCCCCCAAAAATAACATCCAGGTTTCTCGTTTCATGGTCCTTGTTGTTCCTTCCCCGGGTAATCTCAGTTTTCACTGGAGGGAGGGACCAAGGGACAGACTCCAAGCTCCGGGAAACGCGCCTGATAACATTTCAGGGGGGGACTGAATAAATCCTTTCTAAGCATGCAGATGAATTGCAATGTACAATCTACTTTGTATAACGACACATACAACTCTTTTTTTTTTTTTTTTTAATTGCATAACGCAATGGATTCTCATCAAACAAACACACCGCAGGTAACATCATAGGTGTGTGTGTGATTGATTCAAATGTTGCTTGGCCCGCTAATGGAACGATGTTTGGCTTATTTTAACTGTTTCCCTATTTCAACAGTCCAATTGCAGCATAGTCACAATTGAGCTTTTTCAGGAGAAAGAGGGGAGAGCACACCCCCCATCCACATCGACAGGGCTGTTGTGGAGCTGGGTAGAGAGCTTCAAGATGTTTGGCGTCCACATCACTAAGGACTTAACATGGTCCCCACACACCCGTACAGTCGTGAAGAGGGCACGGCTGCACCTCTTCCCACTCAGGAGGCTGAAAAGGTTTGACATGGGGCCTGAGATTCTCAAAAAGTTCTACAACTGCACCATTGAGAGCATCTTGACTGGCTGCATCACCGCTTGGTATGGCAATTGCACCGCCCTTGACTGCAAAGCATTACATACCATAGGGTGGTGTGGACAGCCCAGTACATCACTGGGGCTGAGCTCCCTGCCATCCAGGACCTCTATATCAGGTGGTGTCAGAGGAAGGCCCGAAAAATACCCAAAGACTCCAGCCACTCAAGCAATAGACTGTTCACTCTGCTACCGTTCGACAAAATGGTACTGGAGTATCGGCTGTCGGACCAACAGGGTCAGAGACAGCTTCTGCCATCATCTGCTGTTGCTACTCTGTTCTTTATTTTACTCTTGTTATTATCTATACTGATGCCTAGTCACTTTACCCTGCCTTCATGTACATATCTACCTCAAATACCTTATTATTATCTATCCTGATGTCTAGTCACTTTACCCTGCCTTCATGTACATATCTACCTCAAATACCTTATTATTATTCAGCATTTCACTGTAAAGTCTACACCAGTTGTATTCGGAGCATGTGATAAATACAATTTGATTTGATTTTAATCAATCAATGCATATGCCCAAACATATCACATTGATGCAGTATATATATAGACACCTTGTGGTGAGCTACTGCAATACAATACATGCAGAGAACTCACCTTCAAATAGAGGCCTTACCTTCCAAAAGGTGTCTGTTATACAGTCTACTTTATTCACACAAAAACAACAACAAAAAACATATTGAAGCTATAGACATTCCTTCACAATTACATTTTAAATAAATATATAATAAAACATGACACGAAAATAACATTTTAACATTTTAATTATTAAAATATTCACCTACAAAACAGCCTATAAACACTATTTACATGATAGCTAGCAGTGATGTTGGTTTAGAGTTGAAAGACATAAAAACAGACATTTATTTTCCAGTACTGATTGCTGAACATGTTTGTTGGCTAAGAGGTAAAACAGTTAAATTTGTTGTTAAATCAATCGATACAGATTTTAAATAGGGTTGCTTGCGATGAAACGGACAATATACACATTTCCCTGAGCAGAGGGACTAAACTGCCAACATGTGAGACATGAGGTATGTATAATGTTTTGATTTTTACACAGGTGTGGACTGTTTATGGTACATTTGTCATCCATCATGAGTGAAAATCCTGTAAAAAATATGACATAGAATAGTTAGAAATGATTGATGATTCTGGGGCCAAATCTCATTGATGGTTGTTGGGGGTCAATCATGTTCTACTTGTTAGCTTCCTCCAAATCCTCATTCAAGCTGCGGCCACAACAGGCCAACCTCTGGGCAACATGGGTCATCCAACAGGCCAATCTCTGGGCAACATGGGTCATCCAACAGGTCAATCTCTGGGCAACATGGGTCATCCAACAGGCCAACCTCTGGGCAACATGGGTCATCCAAAAGGCCAATCTCTGGTCAACATGGGTCATCCAACAGGCCAACCTCTGGACAACATGGGTCATCCATAAGGCCAATCTCTGGTCAACATGGGTCATCCAACAGGCCAATCTCTGGACAACATGGGTCATCCAACATGGGTCATCCAACAGGCCAATCTCTGGTCAACATGGGTCATCCAACATGGGTCATCCAACAGGCCAATCTCTGGGCAACATGGGTCACCCCTCATAGCCTGGTTCCTCTCTAGGTTTTTCCTAGGTTCTGGCCTTTTTAGGGAGTTTTTCCTAGCCACCGTGCTTCTACACCTGATTTGCTAGCTGTTTGGGATTTTCTGTACAGCACTTTGTGACATCAGCTGATGTAAAAAGGGCTTTATAAATACATGTGATTGATTGATTGATCCTACAGGCCAATCTCTGGGCAACATGGGTCATCCAATAGGCCAATCTCTGGGCAACATGGGTCAACATGGATCATCCAACAGGTCAATCTCTGGGCAACATGGATCATCCAACAGGTCAATCTCTGGGCAACATGGATCATCCAACAGGTCAATCTCTGGGCAACATGGGTCATCCAACATGGGTCATCCAACTGGCCAATCTCTGGGCAACATGGATCATCCAACAGGTCAATCTCTGGGTAACATGGGTCAACATGGGTCATCCAACATGGGTCATACAATAGGCCAATCTCTGGGCAACATGGGTCATCCAACAGGCCAATCTCTGGGCAACATGGGTCATCCAAGATTAGCTTTCTGAAAGTAGAAAATATCAATTTTATTTTAACTGAAGCCAAAGCAAATTGTATTACATTTTAAATTAAATCAATATATTTCAGTAGATTGCTCATTGTAATGTCTGTGTACCAACCATTAATGTTGTCTGTTAGTTCTTCTGTCTGTCCAAACAAAGAATAACGAGATGTGAAAACAAGAATATGATTATTATTAAACTGGACTGAACTGTTCAATCAAACTCACTGGGGCTTTTCTTGGGAAGCAGTGGTGGTTCACAGATCTCTCGATAGCAAATATCCTGCTGCACTTTATACGTCCTTTTATACCTGGGGAGCACAAGGGAAAAAACATAGCTTATCTACTAAACATACAAAGTACATATAGATACAGATTATTCAACATGCTTCTTGTGGGGATGAAACCAATTTACATTCTAGAAATTAATGAAGTTATACTAGTACTATATTTAACAGGTGTCATTGTGCTGCTTACAGTATCCCTTCCTTCCCTAGGTACCATGTCCCTTACTGGGCTCAAATCAGGGAAGAATTATCCCTTCCTTCCCTAGGTACCATGTCCCTTACTGGGCTCAAATCAGGGAAGAATTATCCCTTCCTTCCCTAGGTACCATGTCCCTTACTGGGCTCAAATCAGGGAAGAATTATCCCTTCCTTCCCTAGGTAACATGTCCCTTACTGGGCTCAAATCAGGGAAGACTTCAGCATATAAAGAGGTTTACAGTCTATATGAAATCAATTCTGACATGTATAAACATGCAGAGGAGGTCTATGTCCACTGTTTGTCACTCACAGGTAATGGCAGACTTCACCCACCCAGACGGGCACGCTCTTTGTTTCAGAGTAAAGGCGGGTACACGGGTGGGGCACTCGCTGGCAGACTGCAGACAGACGTGGTCGTAGCAGGACAAAGATAAACACAGATATGTGTTAAAGCACTGAGAGGGTTCTTCTGAGGGAGAGGTTCTGGAGGAAGAGGCAGTTAAAAGGCTGTTAAATATGACATGAGGGAGTGAGGAGAAGACAAAGGGAAGAAGGAAGAGGGAGGGAGAGTGATAGGTAGGGAGGGATTTTGTATGAACAGAAAGATAGAGAGTGGGAAGAAGAGAGAGAGAGAGAGAAGATGCAGAGAAATGGAGAGAGGGATTTGGTCTGAGGAAGAGAGAGAGAAGGTGCAGGGATTTGGTCTGAGGAAGAGAGAGAGAGAGAGAAGGTGCAGGGATTTGGTCTGAGGAAGAGAGAGAGAGAGAGAGAGAAGGTGCAGGGATTTGGTCTGAGGAAGAGAGAGAGAGAAGGTGAAAGAGATAGGGAGAGAGAGATTTGGTCTGAGAAAGAGAGAGGGAACGAGAGAGAGACAGGGGGATTTGGCCTGAGAAGGAGTGAGAGAGAGGAGAGATAGGGAGGGTGGAATTTGGCACTCCTCCTTAGTGATTGATGGTTTTAGGAAAGAAATGTTTAAACAGTTTGACTGAGGGTGTTTGGATGAAGAAATGTACAGTATAGAGCCCCACAGTTGATATGTTGAAATACCCATAATACAGACAAATATAATGTATTTACAAAAGTCACCTTCTCCGAGAGAGATTTACACGGTTATCAAAATGTTATGCCAGGGTAAACCTACACAAAAACACAGACCTTATTTTAAGTGTTTCTAAAATCCTCTATGGGGAAAAAGAATGGTGAAAAAAACCATTGGAACCATTTCCCTGTTTGACCGCTATGTTTTATGGGAATTATGACTCATACTGTGGTACTCTATTAAAAAGAGAAGTGTGTGTGTGTGTGTGTGTGTGTGCCTTTTTATACAGTGTGTGTGTGTGTACCATCTCCTACAGTGCTGCAGCATAACACCTTGCGTTACTTGTGAACATGATTGGACAAGTTCAAACCAAAGGAAAAGCTTGTATTTCAAAATAACCTATTTTGTCTGAAGTGCTTTGTACCTGAATGGTGATATTATAGTTTTGTTGTGACTTGCAAAGTTGTATTTTCTATGTGAGGATGTTGCAGAGTATTTATGGTGCTGTGAAATGATTTCCTCCTATGAGGAAGACATCTGAATCTATTTTTTTGCCAGCCCAAGACAGCTGATCTGAGAGAAAATGCAGTTGTTCTATGCAACAACAACAAAAAGAAGGGTTCTTCGGCTGTCCCCATAGGAGAACCGTTTTTGGGTTCCAGGTAGAACCATTTTGGGTTCCAAGTAGAACCATTTTGGGTTCCAAGTAGAACCATTTTGAGTTCCTTTGTAGAACTCCCTTTTTATAATTTTTAAAAACATTTTTGTCATTTAGCAGATACTCTTATCCAGTAGTGAGTACATACTTTTTTTATACTTTTTTTCTGTACTGGTCACCCGTGGGAATCGAACCCACAACCCTGACGTTACAACCGCCATGCTCTACCACCTGGGCTACATGGAACCCAAAATGGTTCTACTTGGAACCAAAAGGATTCTACCTAGAACCAACAAGGATTCTTTAAAGGGTTTTCCTACGGGGACAGCTGAATGGTGTGTATGGCACTCCAATGTCAATGTGTCGTGTGGTGGAGACCAAGACAGAAGGCATGAACTCACACAGATCGCACTGCCTGCCCTTGAACCCGGCTACGCAGTCGCATATGTAGGAGTCGCCGCCCTTCGCACACGTACCCCCGTTCAGGCAGGGCAGACTCCGGCAGTCCTGGGACGACTCTGAAACACAGCAGCTGCTGTCAGGACCCCTGGTTAAGCGGAGCCCAGTAGACAAACCACCAGCTCAGGTTTCACTAAGGCTGCCTCCTACCCAAATTCAACCTATTCTCTTTTTAGTGCATTACTTTTGACCAAAGCCCTATGGGTAGAGTCCTATGGGTAGAGTCCTATGGGTAGAGTCCTATGGGTAGAGTCCTATGGTTAGAGTCCTATGGGTAGAGTCCTATGGGTAGAGCCCTATGGGTAGAGTCCAATGGGTAGAGCCCTGTGGGTAGAGCCTGTGGGTAGAGTCCTATGGGTAGAGTCCTATGGGTAGAGTCCTATGGGTAGAGCCCTGTGGGCAGAGTCCTATGGGTAGAGTCCTATGGGTAGAGTCCTATGGGTAGAGCCCTATGGGTAGAGCCCTGTGGGTAGAGTCCTATGGGTAGAGTCCTATGGGTAGAGTCCTATGGGTAGAGTCCTATGGGTAGAGCCCTATGGGTAGAGCCTGTGGGTAGAGTCCTATGGGTAGAGTCCTATGGGTAGAGCCCTATGGGTAGTCCTATGGGTAGAGTCCTATGGGTAGAGCCCTATGGGTAGTCCTATGGGTAGAGTCCTATGGGTAGAGTCCTATGGGTAGAGTCCTATGGGTAGAGCCCTATGGGTAGAGTCCTATGGGTAGAGGCCTATGGGTAGAGTCCTATGGGTAGAGCCCTATGGGTAGTCCTATGGGTAGAGTCCTATGGGTAGAGTCCTATGGGTAGAGCACCATGAGTAGAGTCCTATGGGTAGAGTCCTATGGGTAGAGCCCTATGGGTAGAGTCCTATAGGTAGTCCTATGGGTAGAGTCCTATGGGTAGAGCCCTGTGGGTAGAGTCCTATGGGTAGAGCCCCATGGGTAGAGCCCTGTGGGTAGAGCCCTATGGGTAGAGTCCTATGGGTAGAGCCCTGTGGGTAGAGCCCTATGGGTAGAGCCCTATGGGTAGAGTCCTATGGGTAGAGCCCTGTGGGTAGAGTCCTATGGATAGAGCCCTATGGGTAGAGTCCTATGGGTAGTTCTATGGATAGAGTCCTATGGGTAGAGTCCTATGGGTAGAGCCCTGTGGGTAGAGTCCTATAGGTAGTCCTGTGGGTAGAGCCCTATGGGTAGAGCCTGTGGGTAGAGCCTGTGGGTAGAGCCTGTGGGTAGAGCCCTATGGGTAGAGCACCATGGGTAGAGTCCTATGGGTAGAGTCCTATGGGTAGAGTCCTATGGGTAGAGCACCATAGGTAGAGTCCTATGGGTAGAGCCCTATGGGTAGAGCCCTATGGGTAGAGCACCATGGGTAGAGTCCTATGGGTAGAGCCCTATGGGTAGAGTCCTATAGGTAGTCCTATGGGTAGAGTCCTATGGGTAGAGTCCTATGCGTAGAGTCCTATGGGTAGAGTCCTATGGGTAGAGCCCCATGGGTAGAGCCCCGTGGGTAGAGTCCTATGGGTAGAGCCCTATGGGTAGAGTCCTATGGATAGAGTCCTATGGGTAGAGGCCTATGGGCAGAGTCCTATGGGTAGAGTCCTATGGGTAGAGTCCTATGGGTAGAGCCCTATGGGTAGAGTCCTATGGATAGAGTCCTATGGGTAGAGGCCTATGGGTAGAGCCCTATGGGTAGAGCCCTGTGGGTAGAGTCCTATGGGTAGAGCCCTATGGGTAGAGTCCTGTGGGTAGAGTCCTATGGGTAGAGCCCTATGGGTAGAGTCCTATGGGTAGAGTCCTATGGGTAGAGTCCTATGGGTAGAGCCCTATGGGTAAAGTCCTATGGGTAGAGTCCTATGGGTAGAGTCCTATGGATAGAGTCCTATGGGTAGAGGCCTATGAGTAGAGCCCTGTGGGTAGAGTCCTGTGGGTAGAGTCCTATGGGTAGAGCCCTATGGGTAGAGCCCTATGGGTAGAGTCCTATGGGTAGTCCTATGGGTAGTCCTATAAGTAGAGCCCTATGGGTAGAGCCCTATGGGTAGTTCTATGGATAGAGCCCTATGGGTAGAGTCCTATGGGTAGTTCTATGGATAGAGTCCTATGGGTAGAGTCCTATGGGTAGTTCTATGGATAGAGTCCTATGGGTAGTCCTATAGGTAGTCCTATAAGTAGAGCCCTATGGGTAGAGTCCTATGGGTAGTTCTATGGATAGAGCCCTATGGGTAGAGTCCTATGGGTAGTTCTATGGATAGAGTCCTATGGGTAGAGTCCTGTGGGTAGAGTCCTATGGGTAGAACCCTGTGGGTAGAGTCCTATGAGGTTCCCCTGTGGGCCCTGGTCAAAGTAATGCCCTTTAAAGTGTCTCTCATTCTCTCTGTAATAACGTTTCTATAGTGAAGCTTGGTTGACATTCCCTTCCTCCTCTTCGTTGCCAGCTACAGTCCTGTGGCCAGAAGATACAGCACCCATCGCTGTATATATGGAGACGTAATAATTAACACGCTGTTTCTATTCAGCGGCGCCTATAGGAGAAGATTAGCATAGATTAGCATAGCTTCCATGTGGCAGACCTCCCATTAAAACTGACTGGCTCTGGGAGATGTAAAGGTATGTTTCCATGTTTCTCCATATGAGACCAGTTACAGAGGAGAGGATTCATTATCTGGCATCTAAACTACACCACAACTCTGTCCTGCATGACAGATTATACTGTAGCCGACCAACACCAAGGCCACTTCGTCAAGAGGTTCAGATCTCCTGCTGGCCGGCTACGGTGTTGAGTTGACAGTCCCTGGATCCGCTTCTGACCTGCTTTTTTAATTTTTTACATTTTTAATCCCTGAATTCACTGCAATTACCTACCATAATACCTACCAGGTTTTCTCCTGGACTCCTCCTCTTCCTCCTTCCTCTGGATCTCTAGTGCAAGGCTGATTTTATTGGTTGTCTCCTCCATCCTCTCTAGTTGAATGGGAGGCTCGGGTTCTGCAAGGCAGAATCAAAGAGGTATTTATCCATACCAGTATTCAGTATAAATGTACTACTGGTCTACGTGAATGTTAAAATGTACCACCTCATCCTGAAGCTGAGCACCTGAAGATGCTATGTGTTAATTCAGTTGGCATCTTGCTGGTTATACCTGGTTATATGTGGTTATAACAGTGCTTACTAGTGTCACCTGGCTGGTTATACCTGGTTATATGAGGTTATAACAGTACTTACTAGTGTCACCTGGCTGGTTATACCTGGTTATATGTGGTTATAACAGTGCTTATTAGTGTCACCTGGCTGGTTATACCTGGTTATATGTGGTTATAACAGTACTTACTAGTGTCACCTGGCTGGTTATATGAGGTTATAATTACTAGTGTCACCTGGCTGGTTATACCTGGTTATATGTGGTTATAACAGTACTTACTAGTGTCACCTGGCTGGTTATACCTGGTTATATGAGGTTATAACAGTACTTACTAGTGTCACCTGGCTGGTTATATGGGGTTATAACAGTACTTAATAGTGTCACCTGGCTGGTTATATGAGGTTATAACAGTACTTACTAGTGTCACCTGGCTGGTTATACCTGGTTATATGAGGTTATAACAGTACTTACTAGTGTCACCTGGCTGGTTATACCTGGTTATATGTGGTTATAACAGTGCTTACTAGTGTCACCTGGCTGGTTATACCTGGTTATATGAGGTTATAACAGTACTTACTAGTGTCACCTGGCTGGTTATATGGGGTTATAACAGTACTTACTAGTGTCACCTGGCTGGTTATACCTGGTTATATGAGGTTATAACAGTAATTACTAGTGTCACCTGGCTGGTTATACCTGGTTATATGTGGTTATAACAGTACTTACTAGTGTCACCTGGCTGGTTATACCTGGTTATATGAGGTTATAACAGTACTTACTAGTGTCACCTGGCTGGTTATACCTGGTTATAACAGTGCTTACTAGTGTCACCTGGCTGGTTATACCTGGTTATATGAGGTTATAACAGTGCTTACTAGTGCGGTGTCTGATGGCCTTTCTGGGCAGTTTGGAGAACTTAGCTGTTATCTTCCCTCTACCATCAATCAGCTCTGTGTATCTGGAAGAAAACAAAATGATGGTAAACACTTGTACAGAGACAGACAAATAGAGCCTGAGAGAGACAGACAAATAGAGCCTGAGAGAGACAGACAAATAGAGCCTGAGAGAGACAGACAAATAGACCCTGAGAGAGACAGACAAAAGACCCTGAGAGAGACAGACAAATAGAGCCTGAGAGACAGACAAATAGACCCTGAGAGAGACAGACAAATAGACCCTGAAAGAGACAGACAAATAGAGCCTGAGAGACAGACAAATAGAGCCTGAGAGAGACAGACAAATAGAGCCTGAGAGAGACAGACAAATAGAGCCTGAGAGAGACAGACAAATAGAGCCTGAGAGAGACAGACAGACAAATAGAGCCTGAGAGACAGACAAATAGACCCTGAGAGAGACAGACAAATAGACCCTGAAAGAGACAGACAAATAGAGCCTGAGAGACAGACAAATAGAGCCTGAGAGAGACAGACAAATAGAGCCTGAGAGAGACAGACAAATAGAGCCTGAGAGACAGACAAATAGAGCCTGAGAGAGACAGACAAATAGAGCCTGAGAGAGACAGACAAATAGAGCCTGAAAGAGACAGACAAATAGAGCCTGAGAGAGACAGACAAATAGACCCTGAGAGAGACAGACAAATAGAGCCTGAGAGAGACAGACAAATAGAGCCTGAGAGAGACAGACAAATAGAGCCTGAGAGAGACAGACAAATAGAGCCTGAGAGACAGACAAATAGAGCCTGAGAGAATTAACCTTGAATGGTCTCGTTAACACTAAATAGGTAAATAGGTTAAATAGGTTTCAATTCAGCATTCCAATATATTTCTGCAATATGTGTGAAACACTGCACTCTAGTGTCTTATTCCTAGCGATAGTTTGAGACAAAAACCAACACTGCAGTACAGGGCTTTTAAAACGTTTGATGTCTCTTTTTTCTATTCGAATGAGGTGGGGGTAGTTTTTCTTTGAACTTTCTTTGGATGTTTGTTCCATTTGGTATATTCAGTGTTAGAGATTGGACCCCATACTTCACTGCCATACAGAGCAATTGGTTCTATAACTGATTGGAACACTTTGAGCCAGATTCTAATTGGAATTTCGATTTTAATGTTCCTTTTAATGGCATAGAATGCTCTTCTTGCTTTGTCTCTCAGCTCGTTCACAGCCATGTGAAAGCTACACCTGTGTTGCTGCTGATATTTAGTTCTAGATACGTGTAGTTTCTGGTGTGTTCTAATAGAACTGTGTCCAAATAGAATTTATATTTGTCATCCTGATTTCCAGACCTTTTTTGGAATATCATTATATTCGGTTTTTTTAGGTTAACAGTCAGAGTCCAGGTCTAACAGAACCTGTGGTTAACGGTCAGAGCCCAGACAGAACCTGTGGTTAACGGTCAGAGTCCAGGTCTAACAGAACCTGTGATTAACGGTCAGAGTCCAGGTCTAACAGAACCTGTGGTTAACGGTCAGAGTCCAGACAGAACCTGTGGTTAACGGTCAGAGCTCAGACAGAACCTGTGGTTAACGGTCAGAGTCCAGGACTAACAGAACCTGTGAAGGTCTAGGTGTTGCTGTAACCCCTCTTTAGTGGGAGACAGCAGCACCAGGTCATCTGCGTACAGCAGACACTTGATTTCAGTGTTGTGTGGGGTGATACCAGGTGCTGCCGATTCTTCTAATGTTTTTGCCAATTCATTAATGTAGATGTTAAATAGTGTTGGACTTATTGGGCAGCCCTGTTTCACTCCCCGTCCCTGATAGAAGAAGTCTGTTTGCTTGTTGCCAATTTTAACCATGTGTTTTTAGTGTACATTGATTTAATAACATCATATGTTTTCCCTCCAATACCACTTTCTATTAGTTTATAAAAAAAGACCTTTGTGCCAAATTGAATCAAACGCTTTCTTGAAATCTACAAAACACGAGTAGATTTTGCCTTTGTTTTGGTTTACTTGTTTGTCAATTAGAGTGCGGAGGGTGTAAATGTGGTCTGTTGTACGATAATTATTTTGAAATCCAATCTGGCTTCTGCTCAGGATGTTGTGTTTGTCAAGGAAATGGTGTAGTCTGCTATTTATAATACTGCAGAGAATTTCTCCCAAGTTGCTGTTAATGCAAATTACTCTCTAATTATTTGGGTCAAATTTGTCTCCATTTTTATAGATTGGTGTGATCAATCAATCCCTGGTTCCAAATATCGGGGAAAATACCTGTAGTGAGGATAATGTTGAAGAGTTTGAGTATAGCCAATTAGAATTTGTGGTCTGTATATTTGATCATTTCATTTAAAATACCATCAGCACCACAGGCCTTTTTGGTTGGAGAGAGTGCGTAGTTTTTCCAATAATTCTTCTTCTGTAATTGGGGTATCCACAGGATTCTGATAGTCTTTGACTGCTGATTCAAGGATTTGTAATTTTTCTTGTATATCTTTTTGTTCTCTCTCTCTCTCCTCTTACCTGGGCATCTCTTCAGAGTGCTCTCTCTCTCTCTCCTCTTACCTGGGCATCTCTTCAGAGTGCTCTCTCTCTCTCTCCTCTTACCTGGGCATCTCTTCAGAGTGCTCTCTCTCTCTCTCCTCTTACCTGGGCATCTCTTCAGAGTGCTCTCTCTCTCCAGCCACCCCTAGGTCCTGAGGTTCAGACGGGGTTAGTGTGTGACTCACAGGGGTTCCCACGACAGACTGTCGCTCCTCCATCGGCACTGGTGATCCAGAGGAAATACACAAAGAGAAAGAGAGAGATTACAGTTGTTGTTATTTGTGAGAGCCCAAGGTAAAGTTAATTGATCATGATCATGTAGTGATAGAGAAATCAATTAATCAATCAAATATATTTCACAAAGCCCTTTTTACTGCAGCAGTTATCACAAAGTGCTGTACAGAAACCCAACCTAAAACCCCAAACAGCAAGCAGAAGCACGGTGGCTAGGAAAAACTCCCTACAAGGCAGGAACCTAGGAAGAAACCTAAAAAGGAACCAGAGGGCTTCCTGTCCAGAGGACTGAAACAGCCAAAAAAAAGACAGTTTCAGATCGTAAAAGGGTTTGAGTTGGTTCCTGTCTCGTTCTGGTGTGTCCCCAGAGCTTTAACAATGTGAAATCTCAGTCCTATTGAATGTTATAGAAGAAGCTCATAGTACGATAGTGGGAACAGAGCAGCACTCACATGTGGTGAAGGCCAGGTGTTGTGGTACACTGTGGATCTGTTCCTGTCCTGTGTTCCTAACAGCCATGAGAGCTAGGTGGTAGTGCTGTCCCGGAGAAAGCTCTCTCAGGGTATACGTCTCTAACTTCCCATTGGGTAGGAAGCGACTCCGGGTGCTCAAACCTCGCGTCACGTTGACCACGAAGCCGTCCGGAAGGTTCCTGGGGCGGTGGACCCACGTCACCAGGGCAGTGTTGGAGGTCACATGTGCCAAAGACAGGTTCTGAGGGGGGAGGGGCCCTATGGGGAGGGGGGGGGAGAGATGTCATCAGGATAGACAGAACAGACAGGGAGTAGAGTAGAGTACTCAATAACCATAGTTTACTCATCACATTTTCTTAATTTAAATTCAGGATGAGATAAATTCAGGATAGGATAAACTCAGGATAGGATAAACTCAGGGTAGGATAAACTCAGGATAGGATAAACTCAGGATAGGATACATTCAGGGTAGGATAAACTCAGGGTAGTATAAACTCAGGATAGGATAAACTCAGGATAGGATAAACTCAGGATAGGATAAACTCAGGGTAGTATCGACTCAGGGTAGGATAAACTCAGGATAGGATAAACTCAGGGTAGGATAAACTCAGGGTAAGATAAACTCAGGGTGGGATAAACTCAGGATAGGATAAACTCAGGATAGGATAAACTCAGGATAGGATAAACTAAGGATAGGATACATTCAGGGTAGGATACACTCAGGGTAGTATAAACTCAGGATAGGATAAACTCAGGATAGGATAAACTCAGGATAGGATAAACTCAGGGTAGTATCGACTCAGGGTAGGATAAACTCAGGATAGGATAAACTCAGGGTAGGATAAACTCAGGGTAAGATAAACTCAGGGTGGGATAAACTCAGGATAGGATAAACTCAGGATAGGATAAACTCAGGGTAGGATAACTCAGGGTAGGATACACTCAGGGTAGGATAAACTCAGGGTAGGATAAACTCAGGGTAGGATAAACTCAGGGTAGGATAAACTCAGGATAAGATAAACTCAGGGTAGGATAAACTCAGGATGAGATAAACTCAGGATGAGATAAACTCAGGGTAGGATAAACTCAGGGTAGGATAAACTCAGGGTAGGATAAACTCAGGATAAGATACATTCAGGAGAAACTCACAATAAACAAGGGATGCATTTCTAACTATGTTACACCAGCACAGAGACGGAATCTACATGCAGTCTATAGTTTAACTCTCTATACAGTCTATAGCAGTTTAACTCTCTGTACAGTCTATAGTCTAACTCTCTGTACAGTCTATAGTTTAACTCTCTGTACAGTCTATAGCAGTTTAACTCTCTGTACAGTCTATAGCAGTTTAACTCTCTGTACAGTCTATAGCAGTTTAACTCTCTGTACAGTCTATAGCAGTTTAACTCTCTGTACAGTCTATAGTCTAACTCTCTGTACAGTCTATAGTTTAACTCTCTGTACAGTCTATAGCAGTTTAACTCTCTGTACAGTCTATAGCAGTTTAACTCTCTGTACAGTCTATAGCAGTTTAACTCTCTGTACAGTCTATAGTCTAACTCTCTGTACAGTCTATAGTTTAACTCTCTGTACAGTCTATAGCAGTTTAACTCTCTGTACAGTCTATAGCAGTTTAACTCTCTGTACAGTCTATAGCAGTTTAACTCTCTGTACAGTCTATAATTTAACTCTCTGTACAGTCTATAGCAGTTTAACTCTCTGTACAGTCTATAGTTTAACTCTCTGTACAGTCTATAGCAGTTTAACTCTCTGTACAGTCTATAGTCTAACTCTCTGTATAGTCTAACTCTCTGTATAGTTTAACTCTCTGTACAGTTTGACTCTCTGTACAGTCTATAGCAGTTTAACTCTCTGTACAGTCTATAGCAGTTTAACTCTCTGTACAGTCTATAGCAGTTTAACTCTCTGTACAGTCTATAGTCTAACTCTCTGTATAGTTTAACTCTCTGTACAGTTTAACTCTCTGTACAGTCTATAGCAGTTTAACTCTCTGTACAGTCTATAGCAGTTTAACTCTCTGTACAGTCTATAGCAGTTTAACTCTCTGTACAGTCTATAGCAGTTTAACTCTCTGTACAGTCTATAGCAGTTTAACTCTCTGTACAGTCTATAGCAGTTTAACTCTCTGTACAGTCTATAGCAGTTTAACTCTCTGTACAGAGCAGTTTTCTAATTTGAGCGGTCATTTTAAGGTGTCTCGTCTCCAGGTTATTTGATTTGTTTGGTAAACAAGACTATTGATGTGAGGATGGGGATTTTTCCAGATGCTGAACACATGGCATAGTGAATTATTGAGGTTCATTGAGCTTCTGCATTCCTTGCTATTGTGGTGTTTTTAGCCACCCCTCAAAGCCTGGTTCCTCTCTAGGTTTCTTCCTAGGTTCCTGCCTTTCTAGGGAGTTTTTCCTTAGAAAAACTGTGCTTCTACACCTGCATTGCTTGCTGTTTTGGGGTTTTTAGGGTGGGTTTCTGTACAGCAGCACTTTGTGACATCAGCTGATGTAAAAAGGGCTTTATAAAAACATTTGATTTGATTTGATTGATGAATGAGACATGATGACATACGGGTCCAGACTTGCAGCGGTCCAGCAGAGTGACTGGTGGAGGACGGTGACTCGTCCGGTCCGATCCCACTCTGAGTTAGAACGTCCACCGTGTACATCTGACCAGGGAGCAGAGAGCTGAAGGGGAGAAACACACACACACACACACACACACACACACACACACACACACACACACACACACACACACACACACACACACACACACACACACACACAGGCACACACACAGGCACACACACAGGCACACACACACACACACATATCCAAAGTCATGTAAAAAAATAACCCCAAAAAAGCTTGTTCTATTCTACTGTGTCTGTGGAGGTTTATCAGCGTTGGAACTAAAAACATAGCTGGAGGAAATAGGTAACGCATCACTGCCACCAAGTGGTCAAAGTCGGCATTGCAGTCTGTGGCCTTCAGGACATACTGATAGTGGTTGAGCAGAAGAAAAACCTTCATTTACGTCCAGCTGTTTTTCCACGGGGGGAGTCCCGGGTTCCATACCTGAATGCGTACTCCGTGGTACTGGCGTTGACCAGGGCGGTGCGAGCTCCGCTGCCGTCTGAGGGGATCAGGGAGAGGCGCACTTGGCTGACAGCTGCGTGATGAGCAGCCTGCACCAGCCACCGCAGCCAAACCTGGGAGGACGACACGCTGACAACCTGCAGCTGATCCACCCGCCGCGGCCCTGGGGGAGAGAGAGGGAGGGAGGGAGGGAGGGAGGGAGGGAGGGGAGGGAGGGAGGGAGGGAGATGAGAGAGGAGGGAGGGAGGGAGGGAGAGGGAGGAGAGGGGAGAGAGGGAGGGAGGGAGAGAGAGGGAGGGAGGGAGGGAGGAGGGAGGGATAGGATGGAGGGAGAGAGCGGGGAGGGGGAAGGGAAAGTAGGAGTGGAGGAGGGAGGG